>NC_054706.1:5198078-5498078 GCF_016097555.1 Gigantopelta aegis
CATAAGGATTATCAGAAGTGGCTTCCAAATCATATATATATATATATACACACACACACATACATTTTGTATATATATATATATATATATATATATATATATATATATATATATATGTGTGTGTGTGTGTGTGTGTGTGTGTGTGTATGTATGTATGTATGCACGCACGCACGCACACGCACACACACACACACACACACACACATACATACATATATATATATATATATATACATGATTAATGTGTTATACAAACTAAACTTTGAAAGTTCTACTAACACTTTATGAAATATTAATTCTTAAATAGGAAGGTACGATTGTCTATAGTACGTTGTCAAGATCAAAACCGGTTTTAACGAAAGAATAGTGCATATCCTCAACCGAATGTTCTTTGTACAGCGCAAGAATTCTCATTTCATTTTTTGAGACGAACCCTACAATTTCAAATCCGCAAACGCACCTGTTAAGTGAAATTGACAACAGGCTGTCGTTTGTGGTTTGCCAAGCAATGGCCGCACAGGCGACGAATCGAGCGTATACTTTTGACGTTCTCCGTTCATAGCGAACACCCACGAATTTTTTTAAAGTGCAGTTGAATTTGTATTTCATATTTGTGCATAATATTATTATATGGTAACCAGGCACTGTAACTTTAAATAGACCGGTTTCCGGGAAATCCCGCTTCACAGTTTTTCACGACACAACAACTATAGTTGGAAGTTCATATATTTCGTTAAATAGAGCGGTTTGTGGGGAAGCCGCTTCACGGTTTTTCACGACACAACGACTATAGTTGGAAGTTCATATATTTCGTTAAATAGACCGGTTTCCGGGGAAGCCCGCTTCACGGTTTTTTACGACACAACAACTATAGTTGGAAGTTCATATATTTCATTTTCTTATGTCCTTAAAATGCTCCATCTTCCGTAATGCTATAATTTTCTGCGTGAAATAGATGCCAACACGTGTAAACATACATAAGCGTACGTGGCAAGGGGTATTAGTACTGGAGCAAAACCTCAGATTCTGGCAAAAATGATAGAGATATCCTGGCAAAAATGTGCTAACCTGAGACTTTTTACCATAAATGTTCATCATTCTACCCTTAAAATTAGTTGTAATTCGTGTAAAAATGCGTGGTGATTCGTTTGCAACCCTACATATGTCAATTCCACATTAGAGAGCTCAGATTGTTAAAAATAAAATTTTGCTGAAATTGCATCAAAGTTTCTACAACGGTGTAAAAAAAAAAGGTGTAGAATTTTTATCCTAGTCAGTTCTTTCGTGCAGAGAGTTGACTTTCATGAAAAAATAGTGGTTCTAATGAAGTGCATTTTTGATACCATATTATGGGAAAAACAGTAATAACTAAAATCCATCTTTTCTGTCGGATAATTATTAACTTATGAACTTTATTTTGCTAATTATTTAACGTCATATGTCCTAAGTTAAAACAATAGAAAGAAATATAGACTGCACGTGACATCTTGTACTTTGAAATAGAAGTGTTTTATTTTGAATAGGTTTTTTTTCGTAATTCCTTTACCAACCGACAACATATAACCGTAAAATAAAATGTGTTGAGTGCGTCGTTAAATAAAACATTTCCTTCCTTCCTTTACCAAATTTAATCGCAAAGGTTTTATTGAGAGTTAAAAGTGTCTTACTAGGTGCACTTGCTAATGTGTTGAATACTTCAACTTTAACGGCTCTCTTGTTATTTTCCAGAAAACCTGGTCACGGATTTATATACATTTGATAACGGAATTACCGTGGCACAACTGTGTGCTATTTTGCAATCAAAGCCAAAGTAAAAAAAAAATCACATTACGTGTTAAGACAATATTTAAAACAATGTTTTAATTACTTTAATGTACATAAATATATATGCAGCTCAATAATTATCTATATTTTAGTAAATAATATTTCAAAAATTAGTATTTCATTTCTAACATAACATACGTATATAATGTATAACAGTGCCAAGGAGGAAAGAATAATTTAAGGCAACAGTAGTGTTCTAGACGATTCCTTGCTATTGGACGAACAGCCAAAAGAATGGTTTCATATGCAGTCCAGAAATGCAAAAACATTGAAATAAAGCATATCAGCAAATCACAGGTTGAATCAGAAATTCTAAAGCTGTATGATAACTAGACTGAAATAAATCCTATTCCCGACATAAAGATGGCGCAGTGCTGGTAGTTGTAATCTGTAACAAGGCATTATTTCAAGTTAACTGTTATTAATATTGGTAAATATCTTTCTGTTTGTAATACCAAATATAAATACAACCATACAGATGTAAAATATTTTGTCTTGATATGGGTAGTTGTTCAATACCCTGGCCATACAAATAGCAAGACATTTGTTGGCCAAATTATCGTAAAATCACAGAACCACAATCAAATTGTTGCAGAAAATTATAACAAAGATTGTCTCGAATATTCCAATATCATGAAGATACTGCCTGGACCTCAAATGGATAGGTATTCAAGAATAATCTTTGTTGTGGAACCTGAGTAGGTTTATACAAGAACTTGGAAGTTATACTAAGCTATCCATATCTTCATTCCATGATATATGTAAACTTATTCTGCTGGAAAGAGTTTTAATATAACCGAAATAAACATAATAAAGGAAAGTTCAATTAGTGCTTGACGTTTTATTTCAATAAAGGTTGGAGTCGTAATTCCGTTACCATGCCATGTAATTCCGTTACCATGCCATGTAATTCCGTTAGCATGCCATGTAATTCCGTTACCAAAGAAAACTGGTAAAGTTTAAAGATACCTTACACGCACCACGATCAATTTTATATTCAATGCATAGTCTAAACATATGCCTAGTTTGAAATGATAGTGATAAGGATTTATTGGTTGCAAGTTTCAGACGAACTTCTCATGACATCAGTTGAAAATGGATTTTCAAAATCTGTTAGTAATTCCGTTACCAAAATAAAATTATAATAATTTCATACATATTTTTAAAATGTAAATATCTGTCCAAAAAAGGTACGAATTATAATTCCGTTACTGGGGAATTGCCCTATAGCTGTTTGGTAGTAATTCTAATATGATAAAGTTTGTTCTGTTTAACGATACCATTAGAGAACATTGATGTTTTATTAATCATCAGCTACTGGATGTCAAACATATGGTCATTTCGACACAGTCATTGAAAGGAAACCTGGTACAGTTTTCAACTAGTAGCAAGGGATATTTTATATGCACCATCCCACAGACAGGATAGCACACACAACGGCCCTTGATATACGAGTCGTGGTGTACTGACTGGAACGAGAAATAACCTAATGGGCTCAACGACGAATAAATGTTGTTATCCTGATTCGGGCAATTTTGTTTAACTTGGGCAATTTAAAAAAGGAGTCTGGCCGGTATATAAATGCTAGTCGCACACGTAAATTTGAGATGTCTTGTGAAAGTGGCACCTGATATGTTGTATTCTTGATGCGAGCTAATCGAATTAATATATTTTGTTCATTCGACAAGTTTGGTAGTGTTTTATATTATGTAGAATTCCATATCAGGATAAATAAAAAAAAACCTGGCAACTGCCTTAAGATGTCTGCTTTATCCAGGTTAGACCGAATAGTGAATGCCGCCCGACAAAGCCTCGCAGCATTGGTCATTCTAACCATCGCCAGATAAAACGGATAGTGTTAAGACAGTAAGCAGTTATTCTCTATGTGTCAAACACTGGCGTGGTTTTAGGGCCTGTACGAGTATACCACATTCACATAGTCCTCATCTGATATCTGACAAACTGCGATTATCTAGTGTTTGTAACAACACGAACTTTACTGTATGTCCAAAGGAAACCACACATCTACACTTGCAATATGCTTTATCCATGTGTGTCAACACTCCTTTATAACTATAAAATGCGATTCACCCAGATAGCGATATTAGTTACAGTATTTTTACGCACTGAACATGATATACCATGTATAATGTACTAGTGGTTGATATGGTAAAGATAACCTTACCTACATTAATATGTGGTTGCTGTGAGAAACACGAATCGTACATCCCACACGAAGTTAGCAGACACGTCTGTTTATAGCACGCTCGTCTCTCCTTACATCGGCAGACTGTACTCAACAACTCTTTCAATTGGCCGAATTTAATAACCAATCGCATTATTAGTCCACGAGCCCATTACGCCGGATATGAAGAGGTTTCCGTTTTAACAATACGCATTTGGCCCGACTAGCGTACAGCGATTGTGAACACGTGAATGTGAATGGCGTACATTAATCCCGATTCTTCTCCATATATTTATACCTGGGTGTACACTTGTTAAACAAACACAAAACAAACACATGTTTGTCGGTGAGCCGGGACGGGGTGTCTTGTTTTTGAAAGCGATCCTAAAGTGACCGACGTTTAGTTGGATTGACATGCACCGAGTGATAGCAATCTTGAGAATGAATATGTTTTGAGTCTTCATATAAGAGCACGATGTGTTGGACAGATGGTGGGTAAGAGTCGGGGTTAACGCCGGTAGATGCTGGTTCCATATCACTTTCTACCTAGCGAGCGAGCGAGAGAGAGAGAGAGAGAGAGAGAGAGAGAGAGAGAGAGAGAGAGAGAGAGAGAGAGAGAGAGAGAGAGAGAGAGAGAGAGAGAGAGAGAGAGAGAGAGATCCTGTTTATCCATGGTGTTTGTTATGCCAAGAAGATTGCACTCGAGCATTTATATACAAACTAAAATCACGGTGATTTTGCATTGCGATGTTCGTAGTATATACCTAGGGGGACAAAACCTTTTCTTTCTTTTTTTGGTAAAAATAAACCTGGCGTGCTGTAAAAGGTTTCCAAGTTCAGAGCTGGTCTCTTTAGGAAATTGTCCGCTTTATGTTTGAAGTTCATTTTATGTGATTTTTTCCCAAGAAATCTGATGGAGCAAATCTTTTTTTAATCAAATCTGCCCTACATGACACCGCGCCAGCCATCAGTTACATGTTAGGTGTCCATCAGTTACATGTTAGGTGTCAACACGGAAAGTCACTTATATGTGTAAATATTGGTAGATTTATGAAAATTTGAAACTTTTGTATCGATTTATATTAACTTAAGAATGGCCAATTCGATCATATAATTTTTTTTAATCCAATATGGCAGCCATATTGCTCATCATTAAAAATGGCCACAGAATATAAATCCCCTTGATGTTTTTCTCTTTTATATGTATTGCCATAGTATTGTAGCAGGTTGATAATCAAATAGAAAATGACCCAAACTGGCTGTCACAAAAACATATAGGGGCCTAGAGAAATGTTATCAGATTTGTAATAATATTATACAGACTTGGTAAAACATGTTCACAAAGAAACATGATACCTAGATTGAGTGTGTTAAAATTATGCATGTAGTTTGATAATTTTATCAAGAAATACTTGATGATTGACATAATTCATATGGCAATTTATCTATAATCTAGTAGTAGTTTAATAAATTATATTAATGAAGTTTTCTTTGTGACATACTAGTCACAACAAAGTAAGAGCCACATGGACACTGCGTCTGAGAGGGGTCGCCCATTCGCTGTGCCAGTCGTATGGAAACGCTCTTACAGTTAATGGATCACGGAATGGCTCACTTGCAGGAATCTCGCTACTTGTCTCATGGATATGCTATCATTCAGACATGGCAGGGCTTGACCACAGTTCAGAATGATCAGTTTACGTGTTGGTGGCAAGGTTATCAAAGCCAGATTGCAAATGAATGTATACCCTCCCAACCGTAATCAAATTATGAAACGTGTTAACATACAAATGGAGGTTCAAATGAATGTATACCCTCCCAAACGTAATCAAATTACGAAACGTGTTAACATACAAATGGAGGTTCAAATGAATGTATACCCTCCCAACCGTAATCAAATTATGAAACGTGTTAACATACAAATGGAGGTTCAAATGAATGTATACCCTCCCAACCGTAATGAAACATGAAAAGTGTTAACATACAAATGGAGGTTCAAAAATGTATAATGCTTTGTTCAAGTCTGTAACCTACTTGTCATCCCTTGCTGCCTGTCGTAAAAGAGTAGCCTATGTGTCGACAGCGGGTTTCCTCTAAAAAAAAAAACAGTGTCAGAATGACCATATGTTTTACGTCCAATAGCCGATGATAAGATAAAAGTATCAATGTGCTCTAGTGGCGTCGTTAAATAGAACAAACTTTTCAAACTTTGTAACCTACTTTTTATAACCTATCAACGCCACTGATTTATAAAAACAATTTGTTGAAAAAGTAAGGTAAAATTGGATACTGGTCTTTAACTTGTTGTGATTAGTATATTTATTTATTTATTATTTTATTTTATTAAAATATACATTTTGTAGGCATACATAAATATTTATATATAAAATAATGTGCACACTGCGGGGAATGGTATGTAGCATCGGGTTACAATCGATAAAATTCTATAGTAAATGGGTAATGCATGCATAGCAATAATATACAATATTATAACATATGTCATGTATCAATGTTGTCTGTTCTATGCGTGGTAGCAGTGTTCAAATACTTACACAATTTAATTAGCTGGTTTGAATTGTCGCTGGACAGTAGTTGCATTAATTTAAATGTTGATGGTTTATTATAATAAAAAGGTTTAATATATTTTCTCTCTTATGTTACTGAAGAAAGGACACACTAGAACAAAGTGATATCCGTCTTCTACTACATTCATATTGCACAGACGACAAATTCGATTATTCCTGTCAATATTGTGGTATCTGCCCGTTTCTATAAAGAGATTATGGAAAGATAATCCATATTTACTCAAAATATGTTTGTATTTCAAGGCAATACTAGTAGCTTTCTGAAGATAAGGTTGTAAGCAATAATTATTAACAACGAATTTGTATAACAGACATTTTGGAGAATTGTTGAATACTGTATTCAACAATACATAGATTGGATAAATTGATCAGTCATTCGCTGTTTGAATAGTGATATAAATGTATTGCGATTTTCTACATTTTGATTTTACCATATGTGACCAAAACCATTAGTGAGAAGCAGGTCTCTTATTCGACTAACCCAGTTAACAGAACGTGGTTTTCTTATGCACTCGTCATATATGGTGTTATAACACTCTTTCAAAATACAGTTACCTGTATTCAACAAATTTATCCAATATTAACCATACGGATGTTCCTACTTATGTACAAAGGTGATCTACCTAATTCAAAATAGACCATCATATTAGTAGTGCTCCTTTCCACGCCTAAAATACGTTTACAGAATTGTAAATGTAGGATCTCGTGACTATTTGCTTTGTTAAAACCCCAAACTTCACAGCCATAATTTAAAATACTGCTATCATATGTATCAAACAACGCAGTAGAACATCGACACCCATGTGGCCACATGGATGCACCCATTACAAAAATATGGATCTCCTAAATATGGTCCACTTGAAACATACACGAAATGGGGAAGAATTCCTTTGAACAGTTTGCCAGTTCCTATTATGGTGTTTTGGTTTTAATTGTCAACATTTTGATCAAAACATGAGTTACGTTTATGTAGAGACGATATACATTCAAAAGCTCTGACTCCCTGCTGTTTAATAGTAACTATTGAATGAAAACCCCAATGGTTCTCTGAGTGGTGATGAACATGCATTAAAATAAGATAACAATGGGGTTATTATCTAAGAAGACAGCTGATCTGTTGAGTTTGTGCTAATGAATGAGGGATGCACTTAAATAATTATTTGGCTGCACTTGACATTTCGAGAAATGCACAAAAGCAACAAGTTACATATTGAACTAGGGGTAAAGCGAATGCAGAAAGACTGTATTCAGCGGCCACTTGTCTTAAGCAGCCTTTTGACTACTCCTTTGTGTGACCGCTTAAGACAGGTTTGCTTGTATTGGGTTAATATAACTTCGTTTTGCATATTTTTTTTTTCAGATTAAAAAGTCTCCCTCCCGTTAGAAACTATGCCGTCTCAAAAGTGTGAGAGAGAAGTTACTTCGCTCTATGATATTGACCTCACGTGAAGCCTGATATTCATGTATATTTATTTATTTCATAATGAAAATATATCTGTATTCTCATTGACCTTTTCGTAAAAAGTTATATTGCCCTGGGAGATTGAACCAATGAAAATAAAGATGAGACAAAATTCTATCCAATTAATGAGTAGGAAACGTAATGCAACGTCAACTGTTACTGCTAATGTAAACAAGCACAAATTGTGACAAAACACTTTGATGTCCTTCAACAAACAGATAACATCTTTATTCATACTGCATTTCATTCCGCAAATACGACAAAGACACGGTCAGTAATCGTTACGTTACATGCAGTTTGAATCGACATTCACAATTTTATGTTACAAATTTTAAAAAATGCATTTGGAGGTAATCGGTAACTGTTCAGTATAAATGTATGTTCAGATTATCACATTTTGTATTTTATTTTGTTATTAATATGATTTAGACACTGCTGGTCATAATATGCGTTAATATCTATGTATGTAATAGTCAACCTCTATATACATACAATATACAGATATTCACACAGCAATACATCAATACACACACACACACACTCACACACACACACACACACACACACACACACAAACAAACATACACACACATATATATACACGTGTACCTGTGTGTGTTTGTGTGCGTGAGTGTGTGTGTGTGTGTGTGTGTGTTTGTGTGTGTCTGTGTGTGTCTGTGTCTGTGTGTCTGTATGTGTGTGTGTGTGTGTATGTGTGTGTGTTTATGCAAATCCCTCAGCAATACGTGTTGGTCCGATGGGTCACGTTGTGCACACGTAGCCCAGTGGTAAAGCGCTCGCTTGATGCGCGGTCGGTCTGGGGTCGATCCTCGTCGGTGGGCCCATTGAGTTATTTCTCGTCCCAGCTAGTGCACCACGACTGGTATATCAAAGGCCGTGGTATGTGTTATCCAGCCTGTGGGATTGTGCAAAAGATCCCTTGCTACTAATGGGGAAATGCAGCGGGTTTCCTCTCTAAGACCATTTGTCCAAATTACCAAATGTTTGACATCTAATAGCCGATGATTAATAAATCAATGTGCTCTAGTGGGATCGTTAAACAAAATAAACTTTACGTTGGGCACAAGGTATCAAAAGGTAGTTAACGCCATCGAATTCCTTGGACAAAATTAATTAAAAGTCATCTTTAAACATAAAGAGAACACTTTTAAAAACAAGAGAACAAGAGAAAAACACTGCCCAAATTTTGAAGAGGTCCACCATATTTAACAGCGACCTACAGATTTCCAATAGCTAGTTGTCAAGGTTGACGTCCTGGATATATGTAGATATGATTTATGATAGCAAACCATTTACAGCACGTAAAGTCCATTTGTCCATTTTTGCTCCCTGAGTAAAAAGGCGGTATTTCTCCACCAACGATGGCACTTCGAGGCAATCTGTAGATGGGTGCCATATTACAGGCCGTGGTATGTGCTTTCCTGTCTGTGGAGAAAGTCCATATAAAAGATCCCTTGCTACTAATGGAAAAATGTAGCGGGTTTACTCTGATGATTACATTTCAGAATTACCAAATGTTTGACATCCACTAGCCGATGATTAATTAATCAATGTGCTCTAGTGGTGTCGTTAAACAAAACAAACATAACTTTTAATATTCCTAACTGACAGAGATTTTCGAATTCAATAAATTTCTGGTCGTTCTTAATTTTGTAGTAGCTCAAAATTCATTTTATTTCATAATAAAATTTAAAAATGAATTATTTGAATTTGAATTATTTAATTATTTGAAGATAAAATCAAGTTTGGGCTACTACCAACAGTAGGTCGACCAGGAATACATTGGAAAAACAAAACAGGCACAAGTTGGAATAAAACTGTGAAGAGTCTGTTTAAGCTTTCTTTTTGTCCGGGGGAGGGGGGGGGGGGGGGTATTGACAAAGTTAAGATGATGTCAGGATGCAGAAATGAGTTAAATTGCCATTTGTCAATTTTGTAGTGCATCATAGCCACACTCTGTATCGATGCACGCAATCTTTGAAGGCGTGTTTAGGCAACACACCATTGTGTGTCGCGTCGTTACTTATATAACGGCAGCTTAATATAGCCCGGTTTAGGAAATAGTTCTTCACAAAATAAAAAAATCGACTATAAAATTTTGATATGCTTTTTAAAATCGTTCTTTGGTGATTACAGGTAGGTTGACATCTGTAGTATTTAAATAACCCATTGGTTTGAATTTGTTTGTTATATGTAGTAACAATTGATATCAACTGTGCAAGTGGTATAGTGCCACTTGTATAACAGCAACACGAGGCGGTGATCAGACATGAGGGCTGTTAACTGAAAACGTTTGCGGTCGACCTATGTTGAATGTTTACACGGTACTTGTCAGTTGAGAGCACTCCCTTAAATTAGTAGTCACATGGCTTTCTCGATAGTGTATTATTTTTCACAGAATATATTCTGACATAGAAATTGTATTGAACTGCGTGGAGTAATTAATGGTGGCGTGTAACCTTTAGCGAGAGTGAGTAACGCAAACTGTCTGACTGATCTCCGATGTTCTCATTTGGATTAACGTGACGTGGTCGCCATTGTACTGCCAGAACTGATTTAATACGTGTCACTATACCAAATAATAAATCGACTGAAATGAAGTAATTTAAATATATAACAAATGTGACATAAAACGCATGCATTTGATTTCATCCGGTACCATAGTTTAAAATTTGTTTTGTTTTGTCACGGGGATCCTATAATTCCCGTAACTGAATAAAACACGATTATCCAAATATCTCTCCTAAATGTATATCTGTTAGATATCTCTGTATCGGGCAGTTCAAAACCCGAGTGGCTCGTCTCTAGGTATAATCAGAGATAGATCTTATATAAATATGTGTTATTATAGCACGTTTAGTTCACTAGAAAACACAACAAAAACACAATACACTTTGGAATCTGTATTAATACTACGCTGACAAATGTACTTCCGCAGTAGTTAATTAACAACAACAATATAATAACAACCCAGAACTAATCACTTAATTAGTTAATCACTAGGTGTCTAGTTTACACAATATTCTAATCACTTCACCGTGACACAACACCCACACGTGTGATAATTGAGAACCGCTTCCAGGGGAACTTAATTAATAAAGGAATTACAACTCTATTCCTACTTGGTTAATTTTTAATTAACCCTTAACTACTCATTCAGTAACCTTGTAATACAGAATTAATACTGGTACCTATCACAATAAAGACAATAACATACAGTTTGCCTAGGTCCTCTAGGATGACCGGCTAAGCTTTATATTTTTAGAACAGTGAAGCCTACAATTTACTTCGTCAGTTACCGGAAACACTGTCTAAATAATATTGGTATAATACAGTATTAAAATATTTAAAGTCACATCAATCACATCAAAGTTATACAACAGTGCAGAAATATATATTTACCAGTCCAAACGGACTAACGTTCCCTGGAGGCCTTCCAATATGTTTCTCCCCGATATCTGTCAAATCCTATCTATTTATTCAAAAATCTGAGAGACAGCGAATATCGCCTGGGGGCACAAGGCGGCACCTCACCTATCATGTGAATTTGCCCCAACTCCCAGAGACGGTATTTTTCCTTAGATAGCCAGACTTACTGTCGCCTAGTTCGCCAAAATCACGGTCGTAAAACCGCACTATCGTAGGTATTACGTAACTACTGGCCACATGGCCTCCACACCTGGTCTAAGTGTGTGTTAGGGGGGTACGGTCGCGCGGAGGTATTACGTAACAAGGTGCCCACCTAGTCTTAAGTGCATATTGGGAACAGCTCGACCACCGTCGCGCGGTGGTATTACGTAACCACGCTGAAAACAGCACTCTAAAACCATTAACATCGCCACAGGCGAAAAAAAAATAAGAGCATGTTCCGTCACAATGACACTACTAGAGTACACTGATTTATTATTCATCGGCTGTTGGATGCCAAACATTTTGGAATTTGGTTATGTAGTCTTGTTCCATTAGTAGCAAGGCATCTTTTATATGCACCATCACACAGACAGAATAGCACATAACATGACCTTTGATATACATATTCGTGGTGCATTGGATAGAGCGACAAATAGTCCAATGGGCACACCGACAGGGATTGATCAAAGATCAACCGTACATCAGGCGAGCGTTCTACCACTGGGCTACGTCCATCCCTCCGGTAGCACTTTGTCGAGTGCCTAGATGCTCGAAATGGATATCGGGCACTTGCAAAACAAAGCACCAAACAATACTGCTAATCTGGTGATGGTTGTAACAACATCCGGTTATATCGAAAATCACCCACAAAGATCCTTCTTTTTTCAGTTAATAGTTTTGGAAAATCATTGTAATATCCATATTTATGGTACGTATGTTGAGTGATATACGGTTTATGGAATTCATTATCGCAATTCGAATAGTAGTAAATACGACACCTTATCTATGTTTATAAGAATATATTTGCGTATATCATATAGCAATTAATATCAAACATCACACAGTACTAATGTTTTGACGCCTTTTGCGTTTTGTTGTTATGTAGATGATTTCAGTGATAACGGCATTGTATTTTTAGTTCCAAATTGAAGATTCCATCAGGCTCGCTAACGCTTGTCACAAAACATCTATCAGCTACTATTTTAAGACCTGTATTGAAAACAAATAACACCTGCACGAACTGTTTGGATCTAGCTTACTTGTTTATACATGGCTATCGATTACTGATTTATATTCCGTTAACAGCTCCTCAAGTATGATTAGATCTGACAGAAAAACTGCGGTGTTTATATTAACTTCGTACACACCCTTGCAATTACCATAGTTTGACACCCAATAGCTGATGTATTTTTCGTGCTGAGGTGTCCTTAAACATTTATTCATTCATTCATTCATTCTTACAACCCAGTTGGTGAGAAAATCATGCGTTACTTTTTATAACACATAATTGTTAACACATATACATGTGTTAACAATTTAAAGACATACGACTGATATGACCAGGTCACCAATATCATACTTCCAATGAAAAACAGCACGATCGAACTCGATTACACTGTGACATATTATAGTTAACCTGACAATCATTTGTCTGTGACGCGTAAGTGCAAGGGCTGTAAATAAATTTTAGTCGAAAAAGATGTTAAAATTTGCTTAAACCTGGGTTTTTTAGAATATGTAAGAAATAGAATAATTCATTCGTGTTCATTAGATACCATTTATCTTACAACTCGTTGTTTAAAAATGTATCAAATTTGCTTTCGCTCGTTAGATACATTTTAAAAGAACTCGTTGTAAGATAAATGGTCACTCATGTATTATTCTCTATTTAATAAACATAGCTTACTCGCTGAATACAAGCTCCGCCATCTTTCCATCGAGTCGGATCATTACAGTAGAACATATAATACTGGCTAACACATTCGGTTTGGTCGTTGAACAGTAATAATAATAATAATAATAATAATAATAATAATATCTTCACCACTACCACCACCACCACCACCACCACCAACACTACCGTCACCACCACCACTACCACCACCACCACCATTATCACCACCACTACCATCACCACCACCACTACCACCACTATTACTACTATTACCACTACCACCACTACTGATGAATTATTATTATTATTTAAGTATATTACTACTCAAAAGAATTTAAGGGTCAGACGATATTTTCGACATTATTTTCTGAATGTCAATTATATTAGCTAGACCATAATGTCACGCATGGTATTGTTCCATTTTGACGAAAGTGGGTCTAAGCAACCCATAAATGAATTAAAATCCACAGTCATTGACACTGTCGACTAGTTCTAATGGCGAAAACATGCTTACATTTGCACATAAATTAGAGCGAAAGCGAAAGGTCTGCTAAGTGCCCATAACTTGCTTTTTCACAAAACGCTTCATTTGCACGTTTTGCATGTGTATTCCATGTTCCCAATGCTGAATTTCCGTATAATTGGAGCTTGCGTTCGTGTACGGTGCACACTCCAAATTCAACAATGGTACAACGTCAACTGACTATCGAAGATCGAGGAAGGGCTATTGCTTGGCTTCAGGATGGCAATACGCAAAGAAATGTTGCTCTGAGACTTGGTGTCAGTCAGAGTGTCGTTGGCCGACTGTGGCAACGGTACCAAGCAACGAATTCTGTTCGAAATCGTCCACGTTCGGAAAGACCCCGAAGCACTACAAATAGAGAGGACCGCTACATCACCAATATGGCTCTACGTCAACGCACAACCACTGCACGCCCATTACGTGACAATCTGCGGACTGCGACTGGAACTCGAGTGTCTGATCAAACCATACGCAATCGTCTGAGAGCCAATAATCTACGCTGCCGTCGCCAGGCTGTTCGACCACCACTCCTACCACGTCACAGAACGGCCAGACGTCACTGGTGCACACTTCATCTGCGGTGGCAACGTGTTCAGTGGGGTCGAGTGATGTTCACTGATGAGTCCAGGTTTAGTCTCCAGTTCAATGACGGTCGGGTTCGTGTCTACAGACGTCCTGGGGAGCGCTTCGCTGACGTTAACGTTAGACAACGTCACCGGTTCGGTGGTGGCAGCGTCATGGTGTGGGGCGGCATCTCTATCCACCACAGGACCCCCCTCTATGTGGTGCATGGCAATCTGAATGGAATCCGCTATCTGAATGAGATTATCCGGCCGTTGGTTCTCCCAGGCCTTCAGCAGATTGGCGGCGGGGCAGTTCTGCAGGATGACAATGCCAGACCCCACCGCGCCAGGGTGGTAACGGACTTTCTCAGACAACAAGGTATCGCCAGGATGGATTGGCCAGCATATTCGCCTGACTTGGCCCCAATAGAGAACGCCTGGGACGAATTAGGCAGGAGAGTTCGGGATAACCATGCCCCTCCGGCCAACCTTCATGATCTGGGTCAACTTCTTATGGCAGAGTGGCAGGCCATTCCCCAAGAGTTCTTCAGACGTCTGATCAACAGCATGAGGCAACGATGTGTCGAGTGTATTCGCGCCAGGGGTGGATTCACACACTATTAAACGAATATTCTAATGTGTAAAATCCATGTTTGACAACCTTCAACTTTGACAGCATGTCATGTGACTTTCTTGTATACAGTGACGTTTATTTGTGTTTTTTTGTAAATATGGAACAATAAATTAAATTTTTGGTAGTTTACATCATCAATCTAATACACTCTGAAACTTATTTGGTTATAAATTTTTGACCCTTAAATTCTTTTGAGTAGTATATATGATTACTACTATTATTATTAAATTGTTGTTATTATTAAATTGTTATTATGATTATTATTATTATTATTATTACTACCATTTACTACTACCACTTACTACTACTACTACTACTACTACTATTATTATTACTACTACTACTACTACTACTACTACTACTACTACTACTACTACTACTACTATTACTACTACTATTATTACTACTACTACTACTACTACTACTATTACTACTACTATTATTATTACTACTACTACTATTACTACTACTACTACTTCTATTATTATTACTACTACTGCTATTATTATTATTACCAATACTACTACTATTACTACTACTACTATTACTAGTACTACTACTACTACTACTACTACTATTTCTACTACTACTATTATTTCTAGTACTACTACTACTACTACTACTATTACTACTAGTACCACAAACATAATTATTACTGTGGCGGATCAAGCGTGAATTCGAGTAGGAGTCAAAACGAGGCTGTGAAGCTGGCGGTGTGTCTGTGTCTGGGAGGGGGGTTGCAATTTTTATATATTGTCATGACTGGCAGGTACGGATGCAGGATGTTTTAAGGTAATGTTTGCAACAATTAAAACGTTATTCAAAAATAAACTATAGTAATCATCTACAGAAATATTAAGCTAAACATTGTAAAACAAATAAAAACATTATTTATTTTCATCTGCTAAACAATGGTCTTTTCGTGACACTTCGAATATCAGATATGGGGGGGGGGGGGGGGGGGGGGCTCCCCAACACCTTTCTCTTGAATCCACGCCTGCAATCCTTAGGAAGGAGTTGTTATGCTTAAACTGATGCAACAAACTGAATTGAACTGAACTGAATTAGAATTAACCTAGCGAACATTTCTTGTATTCTTTGTTATTAGGGGGCGGGACATAGCCTAGTGGTAAAGCATTCGCTTGATGCGCGGTCGGTCTGGGATCGATCCCCGTCGGTGGGCCCAACGGGCTATTTCTCGCTCAAGCCAGTGCACCACGACTGGTATATCAAAGGCCGTGGTATGTGTTATCCTGTCTGTGGGATGGTGCATATAAAAGATCCCTTGCTACTAATCGAAAAGAGTAGTCCATGAAGTGGCGACAGTGGATTTCCTCTCTCAATATCTGTATGGTTCTTAACCATATGTCCGACGCCATATAACCGTAAATAAAATGTGTTGAGTGCGTCGTTAAATAAAACATTTCTTTCTTCTTCTTTTTTCGGCCAGGTTATCACATACCGTAATTGGTTTATAATAGGTTATCATATAATAGGTTCATGGAAATATATATATATATATATATATATATATATATATATATATATATATATATATATATAAAACATTTCATTAATTTCATTGATTCATTCTTTATTATTATATGTTGACGTAGCATGGAGGCAATGCCAGTTAATCACCCCTCTTTTCTTTCTCCAACATATTGTGTATGCACCTGTCGCCTCATAACACGACGCATTGATAGTGTGGCTCCCTCCTCCTGCCAGTGTGGGTGCCCATCCATAATATAAAATACTGACAACGCCCCCCATCTCCCACTTCATCAGTGTTAATAAAGAAACAATTAAACAAATAGATAAACAATCAATCACTTACCTCTATTGATATACCCACTGAACATTTGCAGGAAATGTTGGAACAGAACAGCACAGTAGCTAGACAGCATCACTAGGTAGTATTAGACCCATGCATAGATATTTTATATCTACACACTTTTAAAATAAATGTGATTATAAATGTCAAACAGCGATCTTGTCGCACATTTCTGAAGTAAAACAGGATTCAGACGAATGTGCTTAGTATTGCTTTGACGTCAATAAGCATATTAAAACGTTAAAGCATTGTTGACGTCACGTCAAAGGAATTTTGACGTTTCTATGGTAACGTCTTCGGCAATTTTCATAAGTTAATGCAAAATTTCGAATTACCTCCAGCACCCTTTCACTGGATCCACGCCCGACGGAATAAAAGTAGCGCAGTAAATATCCACTGTCCGTCGCCGGCAGGATTGATGATACAAACAATATTAAGTACATATTTAATTCAAGGTAAAACCACCACCACCATCATCATCATCATCATCATCATCATCATCACTATCACTATCGTTTCTTGTTGAGTATTGTTATTATCACCATCATCATCATCATCATCATCATTATCATATTATTATACACACCAAAAATTATCAACAAAACAAACCCCCACTTTATTAGCAAATATTTTATTACAGTTTGACTCCCACCTACAGATTAGTAATAAAGTGACAAACAAATTTAGGACCAATGTTATTTGTATGTAGATACATTGCCACATTTGCACTATTTTATCAATGGGGTCGAACCGATTTGTGGCGAACTGGTTCGGGGACGAAACGTCTGATAAAGTGTAAAGAAAAAATCGCGGCAAAAACTAATGGGTTGTAAAAAGTTACATTGTTTATTGTTTAACTTACTTGAATAAAACAACATCGGTAGGTATATTAATGTCATGGATGGGTCACAGGTTACTGGTGGCCATATATTATTTAGTGAAATGTTGCATGTGAAAGCAAATGAAAAGAAGAGGATTGTTGATCCGTTTCGTTTGTTTGGTATGATCGTAGTGTTATTCTGTTGTATATTCATTTTTTCATCCACCGTGGCGAAATTCCATGCATCGCCATAGAACCGATGTCTGTCCTTTTAATACAAAATGTTAGTGAATTTGAAAACAAATTCCTGATATTTGATAGAGAGAAAACTAGTTTAACGTGCCCATATACCACTAGGGTTTCGAACACGCCCATCCAGAGTCCGACCTCCGATAAGATCGGTGGCCTAACTCGGGATGCGTGGGGGTAGATTTGAAAATGGGCAGAATTTTGAAAATAGCAATTAGTAAAAAAGTTAATAGAATTTTTTTTTTTTAATTAAATAAAAACTTACAAGCCAAAAATAAACAGAATTGACTGCTCGGTCGAATATTTATATAATTTGGAGCATTTTAGAAGGACAGTCCAAAAATAAATAAGAGAAAGAAGAGAGGATCGGACTATTTAATAATATTAAAAAACAGAAAGTAATTTCGACATAAAATTTCGAGGGGATATCTAAAAGTTTAAAGTCCGATTTATATGATCCGGGCCGGGGGGGGGGGGGGGGGGGGGGATGAGTTTAAGGTGGGAGGAATTTGGAATACGAATTTAGTAGTTAGGTCAAAGACCTGAAGCCAAAATGAGCTCATTTCATACTACTCATGTCTGGACAAAAATTTAAGTCCAAAGAATAAAATTAGAGTGCTCGACCAAAAGGGTTTTAAGGTGATTTGAGCAATTTAGACGGGCTGCCAAAATAAAGTGCGTCGGACTGTTTACAAAAAAAATAATAATAATAAAAAAACAAACAAACAAAAAACAAAACAAATTAAATTAAATTTTGAATGCCTGCCAAAAAGTTTTAAGTCCGACTACGCCCTTGGAACGGTTGGCGACTACGGGGACGCGATGAAGTGCTTGGCGTTGAACTGCGGCACCAGTTTCCTCCACCGGTGGGCTAGCAAGGTCTTGGCTAGCTCGATGTAATGGGCGCCGGCGATGACCTTCAGGACTATAATAGGTTCAAATTACCCCCCGGTTCAGGTTACCCCCCGGGTAATTTGAACCTAGGTTCAAAGTACCCCCCGTACTTTCAAATTACCCCCACCCAACATACAGTAAATTTTCACAAATAGGGTATATTTTTTACATCGAAACGTTGATATATATATTAAGTATTCCTATAAAATATGAAAATTCATATTACACGAACACATATTTTGCATAAAAAGTATGGAAACCTAGATAGAGTGGACATCAGAATTTATGTTTAAGCAAATATTTCGAGAATATAAACCAAAATGTGGCATCTTACATTGTACACGATGAGTGGTCGATGGATGTGATGGATATATGTCATGGATGGATGTGGTCGATGGATGTGATGGATGGATGTGGTCGATGGATGTGATGGATGGATGCGATGGATGGATGTGGAAATTAAAGAAATTATTACACGAGCGGGTGTGTCATACTGATTTTACGAAACTCGTGACAGATTTCATACAAAGAAACCTGTCACTCGTTTCGTAAAATCAGTATGACACACCCGCTAGTGTAATAATCTCTATTTCTTGTATACTACTACCTAAGTTCAGATATAAACTGTTAATAGTCAATACGTAAATAATAGAACATATAATATGTCTGTCCTATTATATTTTACGTATAGCCCCTTCCTGCGTCGACATCACGTCGTCTGTGTATATACACGGACGTTAAACAATGATTCAGTCACTCACCATTTTTCTCCCCAGGATATATAACAATATATATATTTTTTTTTTTGGACTGTCTGTCAGTTTTAAGAGTGAAATGCACCTTGTTCACTACAGAAAATATTGTGCTTTTCTGCATATGATTTATGTCAAGTCAAGATGATTAAACTAAATCATTTACCGATGCAGATATTAATAGTTATACCCCATTAATTATCAGAATCAGTGGAATCATCATCCTTATTATTATTTTTTTTTTTTTTTTTTTTTTTTTTTTTTTATTATTATTAATTTTTTTTATTGTCCCCAAGTCATTTTGACGATGCCAGGCTTGGGGTGCCCTGATTCATCGCCTCACAGAATATGAATTAGATTATACACGCTAAATACTGGGAGTACATACACTTTGTGGTAGTATGCCGATTATAGTAATCGTAATACTTATACAAATAATGTACATGGTGATATATTTAATATTAATGCATATGTACATGTAGATAGTAGTATTATAAATGACTAGTTAATAGAAATATATTTAAATAGGCTGGTTGATGTAATGGGGAAATAAAATAAATATATAAGTTTAGAAAGAAAGAATGTTAAAAAGAGAAGTTATAGTAGGTAATTATAGTGATAAGTGATAATGTCAAAATTCACGTCAAGCGCTCGCTTGATAATTGTTTCTATTATCTTCCATCAAATTACTTTCTTGACTGAAGAGTCGTTTCCATGGTGCCCATATTGTATTATACTCTTCATATTTACAGTTTTTAAAAAGAATATATTTTTCTATTTCGTATTTATTTTTTTTAAAGTTTTGAGCAGCTATTATATTTATTTCATTTTTTTCCAATTTTGTCTTGTCTATATAATATTTAATGTTTATTAACAGCCAGTTTATAAATATGTCTTTTATATCGCCTATTTGTCCAAATAAAATAATTGTTTTATTTAATTTTATTCGAATTCCTTTTTTGTTTAAAATCCAATTTACAACAGCATGCCACAGATCAGTCACTTTATTACAATAGTAAAATAAATGTGTTAATGTTTCTGGTGAACTGCCACAGAACGTACATTCATTAGTATCTATGTATTTAATTTTTGTTATGTATTTATAAATACAGGATTAGTTAGCAATGTAAAGTGGCCATTTCTAACGTTGTCTGCTTTATTTATAAATGCCTTAATGCTGTTTATAAGCGATGAATATTCTAAAAAGTGTGAATTTACGTTATATATATTTTTTAATTTCTCAAATGTAAAGAAATTTCCATCTTCATTAAGTAGATCGTTTATAAATATTATTCCCTTTTCTAAATAATTTTTATAGCAGAATGGTTTTGTATTTATTGTTATATTGCTGTTGTACCAAATATTTGAGCTTAAAATGTCTTCTATTTTTTCCAAAATTTGTTTTTGTTGAATTAACTCCCAACTGTATAAGACATCTTTCCAAAACATGTTTTTTAATTTCTTTCTTTTTATATTCAAATAATAATCTCCATTTATTACAAGGTCTCTATTGGATAAGTTAGTAGTAGATTCAAACAGTTTAATCCATTTTGAGTTACCTAAAAATAGTCTCCTGAGCCATGAAGCTTTTAAAGCCATCATGAAATTATATATATTTAACATTTGTAATCCACCATCTTTGAATTCTTGAGCTATCACTATGTAAAATTAGTCTAATTCACAACACGTTCATGAATCGCCGTCTAGTTTGAGATAAGTCGAGAGCACATGAACATACGTCCAGCTTCATCGCGTGTTTCGGAATCAGTTTCGGAATTCCGGGTACGGGATTAAAATTCCGGCTTTTCTGGAAAATTCCAAAAGGTTGGTCGCCCTGTGACTTTCCAGCCAGTGCACTATGACTGGTATATCAATAGACCGTGGTATGTGCTGTCCTGTCTTATCTTTTATCATGATTATTATGAATATGATTATACTTATGCTTATTATTATTATTATTAATTTATTATGATTATTGCTATTGTTATTATTATTCATTTTATTTTATTTTATTTTTCAAATTATTATTATTATTCAGTTATAGTGACTTGACCAAGTGTACATTTGTTGGCGTGTATTTTCTGTACACACACAGCTGGTTATAGCCATATTTCTATTGTGTACTTTAATTTGTTTTTAACATATTGAAGACCCACCCATGGGTTACTGTAACTTTAGAAAAACTTGTCATTATATTTCGTTCCGCACGACTGGTCTTAGTGACTAGACAACGATTGTTATGTAGGTAATACAAAATACAGGGGTACAATTCTGACGTAAATAATTCTATGTGGTTGTTTATTCAAGGAGATTAGCTATATGACCAGGAATCCCTGTTGCAAGTGTCGCGATACAATGGGCAGACGTACGAACGTACAATCTTACAATTGTGTCCTTTGATATGTGATCGAGCTCTATTCCATTTATTCCCAGCTGTGATTATTAAATATTCACAGTACAAAAAGACTAAGAATATTTCCCTAACAGATCTAGATGTGTGTGCATTATCTAGGTTATACTGCCACTTTATATTGCCGGAAATGCTCTGTCAAAGAAAAAATACGAAGTTCGACTCCCAGATATCGCTTCTACTGAAATGTTGGGGTCAATCGGTACTTATGTAACATATTTTAAAATTATTATTATTATTGTTGTTTTGTTTTGTTTTCGGTTTTTCCGGGGGTAAGAGTGGGGGACGGAACTTAGGGTAAAAGGACACATGGACAACATTCGTAAAAAGGGCAACCCAAATATTTTTTGTTGTTAAAACCCAGAAAAAAGAGGTACTCGAATATATTTAAGGGAAACGGTCCCCCCCCCCCCCCCCCCCCCCATCTCTATCCGGATCAGCTTAAGTAAAGGCATGGGTGGTGGGTGCGGGTGCTGGAGATACACATGCATTCAAGAACTACAAAGACGTTCTTCGTTTAACATATGAATACTATACTGATGGAAAGAAATAAGGGACCACAGAGCGTCACTGCAGCCAAAGCCCTTATCCGTCATGTCAGGCAATGAACCGTGTTACTCAATACCACATTAGTAGCTTTCAGTCCCACATGACATGTTCGTGTTATATACAGACATTGCTGCGCTAGTAGTGAACTACATTTGGCATACAATAACAAGTGTTCCGACATGGCATGTTCGTGTTATATACAGACATTGCTGCGCTAGTAGTGAACTACATTTGGCATACAATAACAAGTGTTCCGACATGGCATGTTCGTGTTATATACAGACATTGCTGCGCTAGTAGTGAACTACATTTGGCATACAATAACAAGTGTTCCGACATGGCATGTTCGTGTTATATACAGACATTGCTGCGCTAGTAGTGAACTACGTTTGGCATACAATAACAAGTGTTCCGACGTGGCATGTTCGTGTTATATACAGACATTGCTGCGCTAGTAGTGAACTACATTTGGCATACAATAACAAGTGTTCCGACGTGGCATGTTCGTGTTATATACAGACATTGCTGCGCTAGTAGTGAACTACATTTGGCATACAATAACAAGTGTTCCGACGTGGCATGTTCGTGTTATATACAGACATTGCTGCGCTAGTAGTGAACTACATTTGGCATACAATAACAAGTGTTCCGACATGGCATGTTCGTGTTATATACAGACATTACTGCGCTAGTAGTGAACTACATTTGGCATACAATAACAAGTGTTCCGACATGGCATGTTCGTGTTATATACAGACATTACTGCGCTATGTATTACTATATCCTCAAGTGTTTACAAACCTCACTGCAGTATACTTAATGAACGGTTAACTACTTAGACAGATAAAATGGGACTTATCGCTGAAGAACAAAATGGTTTGCGCGGAGTACAATAGATCACTTATCTACATTATTTGACATAGTCGAATCAAGCAAAAAGAAGAAATTGGCTACATTTGATCATATTGATCGATAGCTACATTGATGCAAACTATATGATCTTGGCATCCAGGGTAACATGTTTAATGTTTTGTATCAAAGTGTTACTAGCTGAGGTAGAGTGAATGACCTTAAAACTGATCAGTTTCAAGTTAATTGTGGTGTAAAACAAGGATGTCTTATCACCTTTGCTCTTTAACTTGTATATTAATGCTTTGGCTTTATTTTTGAAAAACCTCGACATTGGTGTTATAATATTGATGGAGATACGATCAGAGTTCTGCTATATTTAGATAATATCGTCATCTTAGCTAAAAATGAGAGAGACCTTCAGCTGCTTCTAAATTGTATTGATGAATTGTGTATTAATAATATGAACATAAACGCTGACAAATAAACAAATAGTTCATTTCCGTAATCTGTCGATACCACTATCTCAATGTGTGTTCATGTGTGGAGATGTAAAATTAGACAATACTAACAGCTATCAAAATGCTAGGTGAATTTCTAGACTACAGCGATACGGCTAAATCAGCGGCACTCTCCGCTGGTAGGGCATTAGGTCTTCTTATTGCTAAAAGTAAAAACATGGGTGGTGTCAATTTTAATGTGTTCAAAAACCTATATGACAATTTAGTATTACCTAATATTACCCATGGGGCATCTGTTTGGGGAACTCAAGAGTATTCATGTATTGGGGCTGTACAAAATAGAGCTTGCCGATTCTTTCTTGGGTTTGGAGAAGTATACTCCTACTGATGCAGTACTGGGGGATCTGGGTTGGATGCCTGTTTGTCTGTCACAGAGGAAGGCTGTTAGAACAGTGGTGTTGATTAACTAAAATGAATAACGAGAGGCTTAATAAGAAGGTGTTTAAATGGGCTAGAAAGTGTTCTTCAGTACGATGTAAAAACTGGAATGTTAAGCTGTGTGATATATTTAAAGTTTATATATATTGTTTTACTATTGACCATGTGATTGTTTTTAGTCTCTTGTAACTCCATAAGGAGAGGGCTTTATATTATGTATTAAGAATGTTTCTCATGTATTTTACTGTGCATATATTAGGTGAGACTTTAATATAATACCTGTCTGTCTGTCTGTCTGTCTGTATTCCGTGCTTGCTACATATTCAAAAAGAAATAATTTGCATTAATTATATATATATATATACACACACACACACATGTATATATAATTCTATTAGTCAGACCTAGACGACATCGGCTATCGATCTGGCGAAATACTTTCTGAAAAAAAAGTTTATTTAAATGACAATTGGTTTTTCACTTCACTGATTGCCCTGCAAATAGAGTAGTGGATTTATTCGTTGTATGTACTAACAGTACAGTCACACTCAGCGATCCCTTCTATATGGCAGTCCAGACAAACCCATTTTCGCTTTTGTGAACGCCAATAATTTAATTATCATAGAATAAGTAGATTAGGTGTGTGCGTATTACCAATTCAAATCGTTTATTCTAAGGTAATGCACGTTGTGGAGAATTCAGCTATAATTTTAGCTTAAGCTGTAGAATCAACATTGTGTTTAATGCATTCATTCTATAAAGGCTGCATTATTTGTAATGCTGATTTCTTAAGACTACTTCAAAACCAGACACCCACAGTTTCCAAAGGTACATTTACATGCATTAGGTATCTTACAATATGTGAATATATGTATATATCTATTATATATATATATATATATATATATATATATATATATATATATATATATATATATATGTGTGTGTGTGTGTGTGTGTGTGTGTGTATTAATGTATGTATGTATGTGTGTGTATGTATGTATGTATGTATGTATGTATTGGTGTATGAATATATACATACATACGAATATATATATGAATACATACATATATATATATATATATACACAAGCTACAAGCTACGCGGTCGATCCAGCTTACATACATGAAACAGTGGGCAGACCTGGCACTGGCTAGTATGTATGAATACTAGTATCTATATTGATGTATGAATAACTATATGTATGTATGTATGTATGTATGTATATTGACAAGATACTAGATTAAAGTTAGAGATGGTGGTGCGTGCACCAGTACCCTGTCCCTAGATTACAGCGCTTGGAATAGATCGTCAATTTATGTTTCATCTCTTTACGCAAACTTTGTCTCTTCCGTTGTCTTTTATTTAATTACTCTGTATGTAATCAGAGTTACAAACAGACACAGTTTTCGTCATAGTGACGCTATGAAGACGGGTATCGTCTGGCCTATACTGAAAATGGCGATGAAAATTTTGTGTTTCATCAAAATTGGCGTGGGCAGGATTTTGGGAAAACTCACGCTGTCTATGAATCATGCTATGAGAAGACATGTAAACATTACAGGTGGTTAGAAAATCATAAGACGTTCGTTCATAGAGAAAGCATTGGAAAATCGACAATAGAGCTTTCAAGGTGTACAGTTCTCTAAAACATGTGCATCTGATGTGTTCTAATACTGATGGAAAGAATGACTACAGAGAGTACTTACGACAAATACCCTTACCCATGGTAGCATTCAGTCCCACATTACATCTCTGTGTGTTATACAGATATTACTACGCTAGCAGTGAATTAAATTTGTTTACAGTATCAAGAGTTCACTTCATTGTTTCTCTACGTATATATACTGTTTTACTGTCCAAAGAAGGATAAGGGGGGGGGGGGGGGGGGGGGGGGGGTTGAAGAAGCCCAAGACCGTTTCTTACCGTGACGATTTGGTGCGCCGCACAATTTTTATCATATTGAAATTGTTGTTTTTTAAATTATCATCATTTTGTTTGTTTTTTTGTTTTGTTTTTTTATTATTATATTTTTTATATTATTATTTTTTATTATTATATTAATTTAAAAAAACAAATTAGAAACCCATCCAGTTGAACCACAGGTAAAGCTACTTACTAATCTCTACAGATTATTAGAAATGTTATTATGTGATATGCCCGACAGAATAGCATGTGATTACATACATTAACATATTTCCTGTAGATGCATTAGTAAAGGTCAAAGGTTATGATGACTACATTTCAAAGCGTACGTCTGTACCAATATTTAAAACATACAATAACTGCAGACTGCACCTACAAAAGGAAGCCAATTTAGAGCATGTCTGTATTTGCAAAACTATAATTCGCAGATGCACAAATAGTGAAATAGCGACTAATGAAATGACAACACTGAACGTTTTGCGTGACTTTCAATAAGGAAGCGCCATTAACTATTTGCTGTGATAATGTCAATATTTGAATGTAGTTCCTTCTAAATTGCGTGTTGCTACCAAAACCATTTGAAGTGACATTAGGAGTTGGCCGGTGAGTGCCGGAGTTAGAGAGGAGAAGCTTACAGGGAATTGGCATGCCGCACACGTCAGAGAGTGAATCTACGTTGAAAGGTATTGTAGATCTATATTGATGTATTTTTAAATGGCTCTGGTAAACACTAGTTCCGGTATAGTACTGTTGATGTAGGTTATGATGGACCAAATAAATTCCGATTGCCGATAATGTTAAAAGTTTCTAATAAACCTGACACATGCCGCAAATCAATGTCATCAAATTAATTGTACAGTAATCGAATGATGCAAAAAAAATATATAGAAGCGGGGGGGGGGGGGGGGGGGGGGGGGGGGGGGTTTGTACACACATATATATTAAAACGTCTTTGTTTCTTTTATTGTCCAGTAAATATATATTCCTCATGGAAAAAACCCACTGAAATGTTTGAGAGCAGTCTACAAAATGACCACCTTTTTAAGTGGCGGGATTTAGTTCAGTCAGTTGTGTGCTGGCTTGTGGTACTTGCGTCACAGGATTGAACCACCTATATGGATCCATTCAACTGATTGGGTTTTTTCTCGTTCCAACCAGTGCACCACAACTGGTCAAGGCCGTGTTATGTGCTTTCTTGTCTGTGGGAAAGTGCATATAAAAGATCCCTTGCTGCATTAGGAAAAATGTAACGAGTTTCCTCTGATGACTACGTGTCAGAATTAACAAATGTTTGACATCCAATAGCTGATGATTAATTAATTATATGTACTCTAGTGGTGTCGTTAAACAAAACAAACTTTAACCTTTTCTGTTTAGAAATAGATAAAATATCACGTAGCTTTTGGCGTCTCTTTTGTTTTTACTTACAATATTGAATCTGTTTCTATTTTAGCAATAACCTATAGGCCTAAAATGTTCATTTTGTATGACAATCGTCCATATATTAATTAGTGTTCGGTCCGAATATTCGAATATTTGCTAGCTAATTTGGTATTCGAAATATCCGAATAGTATTTTCGAGTTTTCAAATATCTGGAGTTTTTAGGTCCGATGGGGAAAATGACTCTAAATGAAATGAATAATGCGGTTTCCTTTAATCAAAAGATCGGGTATGCATGCAGCATTCAGTCGTGAACATAAAGTATATCTCGAGGTCAGGTCAGGTCAGTGTGTTTAACGTGCACATTCAGAACAAGCTGTTATAGCGCACGCCTTTCCTGGGCACAGGTACCGGCCTCGGCCGGCTTCTTCATCCAGGACAGGGAAGGGGTGGGGTGGGTTGGAGGGGGAACCGCCTGCACTGGCAGGTGCAAGGGAGCACCAGCAGTCCGACAGTAGCCGGTAACAGACGGAGGGTGGTATTGCGCTATGGAATTTGGAATGTCCAGTAGGATTAAGCCAAAGAGAATGGGTGCGTATTTTTGATGAAGGAATTTAGGCGCAATTTTGAACGGTCAGCCAAAAGATAAAGATAGGGAGCTACGTATAGTTTTAGACATTAGTGCGCCAGAGTAGCTCGTTAAGTGGACCTAGCTGGTGTTGATGTGTCTCCCTAGGTTGGCCATAGGGGCCTTTAAAAGGGTCTGATCTGTTCAGATCGTGGCATGACAACCCAGAGGAGACTCGATGCAATTGTGTATGGGATGTAAGGCCGGCAGGTT
Organism: Gigantopelta aegis; assembly: GCF_016097555.1. Classification (NCBI taxonomy): domain Eukaryota; kingdom Metazoa; phylum Mollusca; class Gastropoda; order Neomphalida; family Peltospiridae; genus Gigantopelta; species Gigantopelta aegis. The sequence continues at coordinate 5,226,586 of NC_054706.1, forward strand.
CCTGATGTTATTCTTCCATTCCGCCCGTCTGCTCATCTTCTTGTCCCGTTCCTCTTGTCAACCTCCTCTTCCATCTCTCCCATCCGTAATGACCGTCATGCCCACCAGAAGCAAGGAGTTTTGGGACTGGGTAGAGGGGGCCGGTATTCGCTTGTCCAACCCCCTCTGGGTGCAAATCAATTGTGTACTTGGAGCCGGTTGTCTTTTGTCTGACTTCTTATTAAGTACTAGGTGCTGGACCATTAATTGTGGGTGGATGCATTGTTATCATTAGTAAAGCGCTTGCTTGATGCGCGGTCGGTTTGGTATCGATTCTCGTCAGTGGGCCCATTAGGCTATTTCTCGCTCCAGCCAGTGCACCACGACTGGTACATCAAAGACCGTGATATGTGCTATCCTGTCTATAGGATGGTGCTTATAAAAGATCCTTTGCTGCTAATCGAAAAAGAGTAGCCCATGAAGTGGCGACAGCGGGTTTCCTCCCTCAATATCTGTGTGGTCCTTAACCATATGTCTGACGCCATATAACTGTCAATAAAAAGTGTTGAGTGCGTCGTTAACTAAACCCTTTCCTTCCTTGTTATTGGTATCATTAGTCAATGCATCCGATGTGAAAGTGATGTAGTTAAGTGCATGATGTCTGCTATTGGTATCATTAGTCAATGCATCCGATGTGAAAGTGATGTAGTTAAGTGCATGATGTCTGCTATTGGTATCATTAGTCAATGCATCCGATGTGAAAGTGATGTAGTTAAGTGCATGATGTCTGCTATTGGTATCATTAGTCAATGCATCCGATGTGAAAGTGATGTAGTTAAGTGCATGATGTCTGCTATTGGTATCATTAGTCAATGCATCCGATGTGAAAGTGATGTAGTTAAGTGCATGATGTCTGCTATTGGTATCATTAGTCAATGCATCCGATGTGAAAGTGATGTAGTTAAGTGCATGATGTCTGCTATTGGTATCATTAGTCAATGCATCCCATGTGAAAGTGATGTAGTTAAGTGCATGATGTCTGCTATTGGTATCATTAGTCAATGCATCCGATGTGAAAGTGATGTAGTTAAGTGCATGATGTCTGCTATTGGTATCATTAGTCAATGCATCCGATGTGAAAGTGATGTAGTTAAGTGCATGATGTCTGCTATTGGTATCATTAGTCAATGCATCCGATGTGAAAGTGATGTAGTTAAGTGCATGATGTCTGCTATTGGTATCATTAGTCAATGCATCCGATGTGAAAGTGATGTAGTTAAGTGCATGATGTCTGCTATTGGTATCATTAGTCAATGCATCCGATGTGAAAGTGATGTAGTTAAGTGCATGATGTCTGCTATTGGTATCATTAGTCAATGCATCCGATGTGAAAGTGATGTAGTTAAGTGCATGATGTCTGCTATTGGTATCATTAGTCAATGCATCCCATGTGAAAGTGATGTAGTTAAGTGCATGATGTCTGCTATTGGTATCATTAGTCAATGCATCCCATGTGAAAGTGATGTAGTTAAGTGCATGATGTCTGCTATTGGTATCATTAGTCAATGCATCCCATGTGAAAGTGATGTAGTTAAGTGCATGATGTCTGCTATTGGTATCATTAGTCAATGCATCCCATGTGAAAGTGATGTAGTTAAGTGCATGATGTCTGCTATTGGTATCATTAGTCAATGCATCCCATGTGAAAGTGATGTAGTTAAGTGCATGATGTCTGTTATTGGTATCATTAGTCAATGCATCCGATGTGAAAGTGATGTAGTTAAGTGCATGATGTCTGTTATTGGTATCATTAGTCAATGCATCCGATGTGAAAGTGATGTAGTTAAGTGCATGATGTCTGTTATTGGTATCATTAGTCAATGCATCCGATGTGAAAGTGATGTAGTTAAGTGCATGATGTCTGTTATTGGTATCATTAGTCAATGCATCCAATGTGAAAGTGATGTAGTTAAGTGCATGATGTCTGCTATTGGTATCATTAGTCAATGCATCCGATGTGAAAGTGATGTAGTTAAGTGCATGATGTCTGCTATTGGTATCATTAGTCAATGCATCCCATGTGAAAGTGATGTAGTTAAGTGCATGATGTCTGCTATTGGTATCATTAGTCAATGCATCCCATGTGAAAGTGATGTAGTTAAGTGCATGATGTCTGCTATTGGTATCATTAGTCAATGCATCCCATGTGAAAGTGATGTAGTTAAGTGCATGATGTCTGCTATTGGTATCATTAGTCAATGCATCCCATGTGAAAGTGATGTAGTTAAGTGCATGATGTCTGCTATTGGTATCATTAGTCAATGCATCCGATGTGAAAGTGATGTAGTTAAGTGCATGATGTCTGTTATTGGTATCATTAGTCAATGCATCCGATGTGAAAGTGATGTAGTTAAGTGCATGATGTCTGTTATTGGTATCATTAGTCAATGCATCCGATGTGAAAGTGATGTAGTTAAGTGCATGATGTCTGTTATTGGTATCATTAGTCAATGCATCCGATGTGAAAGTGATGTAGTTAAGTGCATGATGTCTGTTATTGGTATCATTAGTCAATGCATCCAATGTGAAAGTGATGTAGTTAAGTGCATGATGTCTGTTTGTCGTCGCTACTTAGTGTCAAGGTTGTCCCTAATGTCCTAAGTCCCAAATATAATATCCAACGGCTATCAGAGCAACCCCCCTCCCCCCCTTGCCCTCGGATTTTAATCAAATACAAGGGGGGGGGTATATTAGCCTATCTAGATAATTTGAAGGGATATCCCCTTATTGTGTTTGTTTTGTTTAAAAAAGCGCTAGGCTTCACAATAATAAACAATAAAATAATAAAACAGTAGACCATGTTCATTCAAAGCGCGTCTCGGAATTGAGCACTGACAGAATGCTACTACATTCTCTAGCAAAACAAAACAACAAACAAACAAACAAACAAAACCCCAACAACAGATCTGGAGTGTTCTGCATGAGTTCTCGGCGCATATTTGTTGCCGTCATACTGTTTTAGTGTTTTTCATATTTTGATATTTGTAATTCAGTATTAATAATTTTGAGAGGTTACCTACCAGTCAGTACTGCACAATGATTTATATTAGTTTTCTGTCGTAACTGGCTTTTGGGGATTATTAAAAGTCTATTACACAATTCAAACTATAAAACCCCTGTTAGTTTGACGAGTCAGTTGTTGTTTGGTTGGTATTCGAATATTCGCACGTCATTTCCATTGATTATTCGAATACCATTTTCAGGTCGAATACCGAACACTAATATTAATGAATATTCAATATTAAAATTACAGTCCCCATACGTTTTAGCCATTTCCATATTCAACAGGGTTCCGATTTGTTTTGGGGACCACTTTGCTAATTCCATATTCAATGGGGTTATGTTGGGTTGGGGTTTTTTGTTTTGTTTTTGTTGTTGTTGTTGTTTTTGTTTGTTTGTTTGTTGTTGTTTGTTTCTTTGTGTGGGTTTTTTCTGGAGGTGGGGGTGGGGGTGGGGCACTTTACTTTTGGCGTTGTATATGTTTACTTACAATTTTGAATCTGTTGAACAGTATTTGACCTACATAAGTCTATATTTAGTAGTTATCGATTAGTTTTAGTTTTTATTATTTTTTTGTTGATGGAGGGGTGGTGGAGTGTTTGATAATATAGATGTGCATTTTTAAAATTAAGAAGACGAAAAAGAAAAAGAAGTGGAATAAGAAAAAGTAGAAGAAGAAGAAGAGAAGAAGAAGAAGAATAAAAGAAGAAAGAAAAAAGAAAGACGAAAAATACGCCAAAGAGGAGGAAGAAGAAGAAAAGAAGAAGAAGAAAATACAAAGAAAGTTAGCAGTGAAGTTTTCGTGTGTCCGTCATCTGAAACTTCTTCTTCTTTGGCTCAGTTTTTCTTTGTGTTTTCTCGCCATGGAAAGTTTTGCGCATTTGGATCGTCAACAACGTGTTTCCGTGCACAGTCAGTAATCGTTTGTCCCGTGTGCCCATCCAAGAGTATCAGTCTGGGGACACTCCCCACCCCGAACCGCCGCGCTATTGCCTCCTGAAAATAAACACATCAGAGGTAAAATGAAATGAGAGGTAAAATGAGAGAGAGAGAGAGAGAGAGAGAGAGAGAGAGAGAGAGAGACAGACAGACAGAGAGAGACAGACAGACAGACAGAGAGAGAGAGCATATAACGTACTAATCGTGGATACAGGTTGGAATGGGAAAAGAAAGTTCTACAGCGCTCGCTCGATGCGCGGTCGGTCTAGGATCGATCCCCGTAAGTGGGCCCATTGGGCTATTTCTCGTTCCAGCCAGTGCACCACGACTGGCATATCAAAGGCCGTGGTATGTACTACCCTGTCTTTGGGATGGTGCATATAAAACACCACTTACTGCTAATCGAAAAGAGTAGCCCATGAAGTGGCGACAGCGGGTTTCCTCTCTCAATATCTGTGTGGTCCTTAACCACATGTCTGACGCCATATAACCGTAAATAAAATGTGCTGAGTGCGTCGTTAAATAAAACATTTCTTTCTTTCTTTCTAACGGCTGGCGCGGATCCAGGGGTTTTGTTTGTTTGTTTGTTGTTTTGTTGTTTTTGTTTTTGTTTTGTGTTTTTTGCAGAGTTCGATTTGCTTGTGACGAGGGTGTAGGTCTGAGGGACCTACCCCAGAAAGTTTTGATAATTTTCGTGCCATAGGTTAGACCGCACTCTGCTCCAATTACTCAGTTATAAACTTGGCTAGCCAGAGGTTAGACCGCACTCTGCTCAAATTACCCAGTTATAAACCTGGCTAGCCAGAGGTTAGACCGCACTCTGCTCAAATTACCCAGTTATAAACTTGGCTAGCCAGAAGTTAGACCACACTCTGCTCAAATTACCCAGTTATATAAACTTGGCTAGCCGGAGTTTAGATTACACTCTGCTCAAATTACCCAGTTATAAACTTGGCTAGCCAGAAGTTAGACCACACTGCTCAAATTACCCAGTTATAAACTTGGCTAGCCAGAAGTTAGACCACACTCTGCTCAAATTACCCAGTTATATAAACTTGGCTAGCCAGAGGTTAGACTGCACTCTGCTCAAATTACCCAGTTATATAAACTTGGCTAGCCGGAGTTTAGATCACACTTTGCTCAAATTACCCAGTTATAAACTTGGCTAGCCAGAAGTTAGACCACACTCTGCCCAAATTACCCAGTTATATAAACTTGGCTAGCTGGAGGTTAGACGCACTCTGCTCAAATTACCCAGTTATAAACTTGGCTAGCCAGAGGTTAGACTACACTCTGCTCAAATTACCCAGTTATAAACTTGGCTAGCCGGAGTTTAGATCACACTTTGCTCAAATTACCCAGTTATAAACTTGGCTAGCCAGAAGTTAGACCACACTCTGCCCAAATTACCCAGTTATATAAACTTGGCTAGCTGGAACTTAGACGCACTCTGCTCAAATTACCCAGTTATAAACCTGGCTAGCTAGAGGTTAGACCGCACTCTGCTTCATGGCTAGCCGGAGGTTAAACTACACTCTGCTCAAATTACCCAGTTACAAACTTGGCTAGCCAGAGGTTAGACCGCACTCTGCTCAAATTACCCAGTTATAAACTTGGCTAGCCAGAAGTTAGACCACACTCTGCTCAAATTACCCAGTTATATAAACTTGGCTAGCCGGAGTTTAGATTACACTCTGCTCAAATTACCCAGTTATAAACTTGGCTAGCCAGAAGTTAGACCACACTGCTCAAATTACCCAGTTATAAACTTGGCTAGCCAGAAGTTAGACCACACTCTGCTCAAATTACCCAGTTATATAAACTTGGCTAGCCAGAAGTTAGACCACACTCTGCTCAAATTACCCAGTTATATAAACTTGGCTAGCCAGAGGTTAGACTGCACTCTGCTCAAATTACCCAGTTATATAAACTTGGCTAGCCGGAGTTTAGATCACACTTTGCTCAAATTACCCAGTTATAAACTTGGCTAGCCAGAAGTTAGACCACACTCTGCCCAAATTACCCAGTTATATAAACTTGGCTAGCTGGAGGTTAGACGCACTCTGCTCAAATTACCCAGTTATAAACCTGGCTAGCTAGAGGTTAGACCGCACTCTGCTTCATGGCTAGCCGGAGGTTAAACTACACTCTGCTCAAATTACCCAGTTACAAACTTGGCTAGCCGGAGGTTAGACCACACTCTGCTCAAATTACCCAGTTACAAACTTGGCTAGCCAGAGGTTAGACCACACTCTGCTCAAATTACCCAGTTATAAACCTGGCTAGCCAGAGGTTAGACCGCACTCTGCTCAAATTACCCAGTTATAAAACTGGTTAGGTTAGACCGCACTCTGCTCCAATTACTCAGTTATAAACTTGGCTAGCCAGAGGTTAGACCGCACTCTGCTCAAATTACCCAGTTATAAACCTGGCTAGCCAGAGCTTAGACCGCACTCTGCTCAAATTACCCAGTTATAAACCTGGCTAGCCAGAGCTTAGACCGCACTCTGCTCAAATTACCCAGTTATAAACCTGGCTAGCCATAGGTTAGACCGCACTCTGCTCCAATTACTCAGTTATAAACATGGCTAGCCAGAGCTTAGACCGCATTCTGCTCCAATTAACCAGTTATAAACCTGGCTAGCCAGAGCTTAGACCGCATTCTGCTCCAATTAACCAGTTATAAACCTGGCTAGCCAGAGGTTAGATCGCACTCTGCTCCAATTAGTCAGTTATAAACCTGGAGCAAATGTTGGATTGTTCCACTCGTGAGGAGCTGAAAAACTCAGGGAAGAAGGTCCTCGTGGAATTATACGGAGGCAAGAAGACAGAGTCCTTAGATTCACTACGGATAAGCAAGTTCAAGGACAAAGTAGTGAGGTGCGCTACCAGTGTAGAAATACAAAATCTTCCACCCTCACTGGATGCCGGACAGTACCATATCTATCGAGCCTTTTACCAGGCTAAATGTTGGATGTCGAAGGATGAGGAATGTACATTGAGGGCAGTAGATTGGGGATGGCTGAATCTGCAGGGCAAACTTCTACCTAGAAATATGGACTGTCAGCCTGCCCCTGACTATATTCTTAAGTTGATAAGGTGCCAGTGTAAAGGGGACTGCTCCACAAACAGATGTAGCTGTAGAAAGCAAGGCCTGAAATGCACAAATGCCTGTAGTGAATGTTGTGGTGATGACTGTTCTAATAGCACAGCTATAATTGACGTGACTGAGGATGACACAGACTTGTACCTAGGGGCTGAGCCAAGTAGTGCAGCTGATTTATTGGACTAAGTAGGAAGTATTTGGTCCCAAAGAGTCTTCTAGGGCTAAAGTAACAGCAAGCAAAACCAAATTCTACAGGGGTTTACAATAACAAGGTACAAAATATCTATTTTCAGTAAACTCAGGGACTACGTCATGTCATGACGTAATAATACGTCATAGTGACGTCATATCATGACGGAAGTAGCCTTATTTGATAGATTGATATCACATTCCTATCTGTTGTTCATACATTTATGGGCCCTAAAACCACCCATAAAAAAGTTTGCTGTACATTGAATTCTGACGTGGCGGCCATCTTGAATTTATGCAAATTAGGGCCTTTAGGCGGGTAACTTTGGGATAACTTTTGATATGATGTTCAGTGTGGTCCAATGAACCAGTCAAAGCAAAAACACCTTCTGTAGCTATTTGTTCTAGGTATTTTACAACTTTACTGGACTAATAGGTTAGACCACACTCTGCTCCAATTACTCAGTTATAAAGTTGGCTAGCCATAGGTTAGACCGCACTCTGCTCCAATTACTCAGTTATATAAACTTGGCTAGCCAGAGGTTAGACCGCACTCGCTCAAATTACTCAGTTATAAACTTGGCTAGCCAGAGGTTAGACCGCACTCTGCTCAAATTACCCAGTTATATAAACTTGGCTAGCCAGAAGTTAGACCACGTGCAAGAATGTTTGACATTTAATAGCCGATGATTTACAAGTGTGTTCTAGTGGTGTCGTTAAACCAAAACAAACAGTGTTGTCTTTATTTTTATATGCATTATGATTTAAAGCTGTAAATACTCTTTTGTTATATATTGAATATTCTTGGAATGTTCCAAATGAAATCATAGGACTTAATTTGTTTTTTTCAAACGTTTATAACTCTATCATCTTCAGTTCTGCTTTGGGAAACGCTTATGACTGAAACCACAATTGAAGAAAGAGTTTGATTGTTATTTCATAGAATTTTACAATCAAATAAATATACACTTGGAATTATAAGAACTGAATGTGATATTTTTTTACGCGGTCCCTAAAGTGCTTCTTTGGTTCAAGCTTCCAAGAAAACCAAAATTGTCACTATCACTTCTTAAATAAAACTAGTTCAATAGATTAGCCCAGTGGTTAGGCGCTCGTCTGATTTGCGGTCGATCTAGGACTGGTCATCACAACTGGTGTAACCAATGTCTATGTAATATCATGTCTCAAGGATGATGTGTATAAAATAGTTTTGCTGCTAATCGAAGAGAGTAGTCCATGGAGTGGCAGAAGCGGGTTTCCACTCTAATTATCTCTATGATCCTTAGCAGTATGTCCGAGGTAATATATTATAACAATAGTTACAATGTGTAAAATGGGTCATCAAATAAACCATTTGCCTCCATCTACTCTCACCTTGTGCAATCTGAATATATCTATGCCCGTACTTTACTGATTTTCTTTAATGTAACATTTCTCATTTTGTTAGCAGGTGTTTTCTGCTTGGAAATCATAGTTATTTTAATAATTACAAAAGAATCTCTCGTGTTTACATGATTTGTGCCTAACTGCGGTAGCAAATAATCAATATTTCTTCTTCTTTCATCCAAGCAAGAAATACATTTGTCAAAATGTCTTATTTTATTTTTAGTCCTTACATTTTTGAACACAAATTACAATTATTTTTTCTCACAATACACACACATATATAACGGAAGACAGTTTATCAATAACAAATGCATCTGTCTTAATAATCTCCGCTTTCTTTCAATCATAGAATGAAAGCTATTTTAAAAATATATTGCGATCATTAGAGCAGCCAACATTTAAAGGTCTATGCAGTAAAATTCAATGATGGCAATTTGAGAAGTCATCATATTTGAAACTTTTAGTGACAGACCCAAGTTTTTAAACATTACGACAAATTTTTCACAATAAAAGCCATTTTTGATCATTCAAATTAGAAGTATTTCCATTTTCTTATTTAGAATATTAATGTTTCGTACACTTGAAGTGATTCTAGTCATCCAGGTTTTTATAATACCCCAAAATGCATTTTTGTTTCATAATTCCAAAACCGCACGTTCGTACAAGAAGTAATGGTTATCGAGACAAGCTCTAGTCTATTTGTGGACGGTCTATCCCCGTTAAAACATCACAGACTTTACATCTTCCCTGTTATAACTTTATCCAAATGTGTCTTGCAGGTTTGTCGATTAACTAAACTTGATGTCCATTTTTACGGGCGGAAACTAGGGTCTGCGCCTTTAAAATAATTGTGTTGTTGAAAGGTTTGTCAGACTTATCCAATATTTCACATCCCTATATATACATTGTGTTGTTCAAAGGTTTGTCAGACTTATCCAATATTTCACATCCCTATATATACATTGTGTTGTTCAAAGGTTTGTCAGACTTATCCAATATTTCACATCCCTATATATACATTGTGTTGTTCAAAGGTTTGTCAGACTTATCCAATATTTCACATCCCTATATATACAGGGGAAGGAATTGAGGCACTGAAAATAAAGAATCGATGCATGGTAATATGAATACAGTCTTCTGGTACAAAAAAGACATGTTTTAATTTAAAAAGACGGCATTTCTCTTATTTGTTTCGCACTCCGCTAGCATGGGCGTACATAGGATTTTGAAAAGGGGGGTTCCAAAATAGATTGCAGAGATATTGGGCATATATTTCTATGTTGAGTAAATATAATAATGTCAGATATCAATGTCAGATATATTAAATTATAAAAAAAGCGATTTCGGGGGGGGGGGGGGGGGGGGGGGGGGGGTTCGGTCGAAACCATCGAACCCCCCCCCCCCTCCCTATGTACGCCCATGCTAGGTAACCAATGTTAATAGATCTCTTTACAATTTTAGTTTAGTTGTGGGTTTTTTAAAGCATAAATAGACATCTGATTTGAAAAGTTAATCCATTAAATGCTTTAGAAGTGGCCCTTTTTTTGTTCATCTAACAAGACAACTTACCTCCCACCCTCCCCCAATTATGTCCGAGGACAACACTCTCTTCTAATGTGGAGATATACAAGGTTTCTCTTCAGCACATTAGCGCCATTTGAGTCCGCAGTCTGACTTTCATTCGTGTTCTCTGTACAAACCACATGACTTACTATTTGTGTTCGAGTCTGTTGGTCGGCGAATAACCACGGCATGGCGTCGACTTGTGTCTTGTCGTCGTCGTCGTCGTCGTTGATGCACGAGATGGCGACGATCTCGAAATTGTCTCCCTTGTTGGTGGATTTGATTTTTTCGTAAAACGTTTTCAACTGCTTGGTAAACTGTACGCAAGGCGGGCACCAGTTCCCATGGAAATAGATACCTGCAGATGAATGGAAATATGAAAGTAATATTAGAGATTTCGGCACTGTGACCTCACTGTTACGATTCCACAACGGGCCAAAATGTTTGGTCACATTTCCGCTATCGATAGAATGGCCGTCACCATGAGACCAGTGATACAAGCTTACCTGATTTAACCTTCTTACTAGTATACATGTATTTTAAATAGAAGACATAGACGAATCATCATCCAATATGATAATAAACCTGACCGTTTTACCATCAACAAAAATTAAAGTTAAAAGTTTATTTAATTTAATGACACCACTAGAGCACATTGATTTATTAATCATTCCCTATTGAATATCAGATATTGGGTAGCTCTGAGATTGTCTTAGAAAAGTCCGGCAACATTTTTCGATTATCAGTAACAGACCCGTAGGAACGCGCGGACGGAAATGTACGGGTTGATTTTACCTACTACATATAAAGTTACACATATGGCTGTTCCCCTCCCTTCACCACTAGAGGTTGTGTCCCCGACTCTAGATATCGTTCCTACGCGCTTGAGTAAAGGATCTTTTATACAAATTATCTTACAGGCAGGACAGCACATACTACTCATTCGGGAAAATTTCTCGTTCCAACCAGTGCACCACGACTGGTATATCAAAGGCCGTGGTATGTGTTATCCTGTCTGTGGGATGGTGCATATAAAAGATGCCTTGCTGCTAATCGAAAAGAGTAACCCATGAAGTGGCGACAGCGGGTTTCCTCTGTCAATATCTGTGTGGTTCTTAACCATATGTCCGACGTCATATAACCGTAAATAAAAATGTGTAGAGTGCGTCGTTAAATAAAACATTTTCTTCATTCGGGCGAAAACGATAGCAACATTCGGGCAAAATGAGCTGGCCTGAACCCTTTTCACAATGTATTTCCATCATTTAGTCGTGGTGAATTTTATTTGTAGAATGCAAGAAATTGCATTTCTAGTTTTCAACATTTTCTCGGGAAGGATGCCCCGAATCTTTCTAGAACTGACGTAAACTCGCTACTAAAAGAGTCAATGAACCTTTTCAGCGTTTCTTTTTTTAATAGGCATACAAAGTACTACATATTAAATTGAAAATAGTACATTGCAAAATTATAAATTTTGTTTCATTAATATTCATTGTTTTCTATTATTTACGAGGTGTAAAAAACGATAAACAACATTTTGTCAAAACAAAAAGCAAAAAAAGCAGAAACAAAAAACAAAACAAAAAAACAACAACAAAAAACCCCAACCAAACAAACCATTTCTACTATCATTACTCGTTGTTGTTTTTGTTTTTGTTTTTTAATTCTGTTCTTTATTTCCTTTACTTATTTCAACTTAAGATAACAAATAAAAATATTTGTCAGAAAATTACTAAAATATCTATTACATTTGATCTAACACTTTGGTAATGTCTGGTGTTTATATGCATTGATATACTTTCAGCGTGTACGTAAATACTATTATCCTGTTCAATTATTTAGACCCAAAGTTTTTTGCAAATGTTACGTTTATTTCCTATTCGATATTTGTTTTCTTTGCATTTACATGAAAACAAACCCAAACCCCGACAGGTTTTATATACAAATCATCATATAAAATGCACGAAGTTGACTTAATTCCACTTTTTAAAAATCTCTGTGTCTTTTGAATGCACGTTATTTCTCCTATAAATAACTAAGGTCATTTGCATATCAAAAGCATCATTCTATAGTGCGTTTCAAACTAATGTTCGGTTCTATCGTCCTATCCGCACAAATCGTAGTATGACCTATATTTAAGAAAATATCTGTAAACATGAAGCAGGCGCGGATTCAGGTGGTGAGTTCAAGTGACAAAACCTCAGTTTCAAATTTATTTTTTTTATCAAATATTATAATTATATTGTGGAATACACAAGCGCGCGCGCTGAAGAGAGAGAGAGAGAGAGAGAGAGAGAGAGAGAGAGAGAGAGAGAGAGAGAGACGTCATTTATGTAACGACGCACTCAACATATACTCTTCAAAAAAAGAAACGCAAAAGGGTACAAATGGGTTATAACTCCGATTTTATGTTTCCTACCGGTTCATGCTTTGTGAATATAAGGTCATTGCATGTCCCAAACACATTCCCACGGTTACATTCGATAAAACGCAGCTACTGTAAAATAAAGTTTCAAAATGTGAATATTCGCAAAAACGCAGCCACGTGCAAACCATGTCACCACTGCACGTGCGTTGTCTGCACGTGCAACATGAACACCGACAGTATAAAAGTGCAGGGTGTTCGCTTGCCTGGCCTCTGTATCTGGCCGACAGTTGACAATCCAGGACATGCCACGTCTCAGTGAACCGCAGAGAAACAATGCCATCGGCCGACTAGACGCAGGCGAATCCAGAACGGCCGTTGCCAGGGCATTCCATGTGTCCCCAAGCACCATCTCCAGACTGTGGGACCGTTACCAGCAACATGGATCAACACGTGACCTCCCTAGATCCGGTCGACCACGGGTCACTACCCCCGGGCAGGACCGCTACATCCGGGTACGCCATCTTCGGGAACGATTGACTACTGCCACCTCCACAGCCGCAGCAATACCAGGTTTGCGCAGGATATCCGACCAGACCGTACGGAACCGCCTACGTGAGGTAGGAATTCGTGCCAGACGTCCAGTTCGAGGTGTCATCTTAACACCACAACACCGTCGACTCCGACTGCAGTGGTGCCAGATTCATCGACAATGGCCTCAACTGCGATGGAGACAGGTGTGGTTCAGTGACGAGTCCTGATTTCTGCTCCGACGTCATGATGGAAGATGTCGCGTGTATAGGCGTCGTGGTGAACGTTATGCGGCAAACTGCGTGCAGGAAGTGGACAGATTCGGCGGGGGTAGTGTCATGGTGTGCGCAGCCATCTCACACACTGGCAGAACTGACCTGGTCCACGTGCAGGGCAACCTGAATGCACAGGGCTACATTGACCAGATCCTCCGGCCACACATCGTTCCAGTTATGGCCAACGCCAACGCAGTGTTCCAACATGACAACGCCAGGCCTCACACAGCACGTCTCACAACGGCTTTCCTACAGAACAACAACATTAATGTCCTTCCTTGGCCATCGATATCACCTGATTTGAACCCAATTGAGCATCTATGGGACGAGTTGGACCGACGCCTCCGACAGCGACAACCACAGCCCCAGACCCTGCCCGAGCTGGCAGCAGCCTTGCAGGCCGAGTGGGCCACCATCCCCCGGGACGTCATCCGTACTCTGGTTGCTTCAATGGGCAGGCGGTGCCAGGCAGTTGTCAACACACGCGGAGGCCACACCCGGTATTGACTCCAGATGACCTTGACCTTGGTGGTGTGTCCTATCACTTACTCACAATGGACTAGAGTGAATTGTGAACAATCCTGCAACATTTGGTAATTATCGGACTCACCATTCAATAATTAAATCAATTCTCCAAATGTTACGACAATGTGGTTTTGCGTTTCTTCTTTTGAAGAGTATATTTTAATCTATGGTTATATGGTTATAGGGAGAGAGAGAGAAGAATATGGTATGCATGCGATTGGTAGAGGTGTGACCCTCTGCACAACCCCAACCCCACTTAAGGCTTCTTTTGTATATGGAGCGGGACGTAGCTCAGAGGTAAAGCGTTCGCTCATGGTAGGTCGACTGATCGATCCCACATGGTGGGCCCATTGGGTTGTGTCTAGTTCCAGCCTGTGCACCACAACTGATGTATAAAGGCTGTGGTATGTGCTATCCTGTCTATGGGATGGTGCATATAAAACGTCCCTTATTGCTTATCAAAATTGCTTATCGGAAACAGTGGCCCATGTGGCGGTAGCGAGTTTCTTTCTCACTGTCATTATCTCCTTAACCGTTTTGTCTGACGCCACATAAACGTATATCAAATGCGTTGAGTGTGTCGTTAAATAAACATTTCTCTCGTAGTCTATTTGCATTTCTAGTCAATTAGTTTATAGGTTGTTAGGTTGTTTGATAGTGAATGATATGGAAATAAATTGTTTTTGGTGTTAAAGAGTTCATACATACATTAAAGTAATACTCCTGATGGGTATGGAGAAATAACTTAATCAGTCGACGAACTCATTTCTTCATCACTATCTTCGTTAAGGGGGACTATCACAGGGGGTATTTTATTTCTTATAAAACTATTTTGTTTTCTAAAATCTTCTTCGATCTTTATTACATGTTTAACTGCGTCAGAGAAGTATGTAGTTGTGACAGAGTTCAATGCATGTGCAAGTTCTCTCCGCGCCGTGGTCATTTTACCATCATTATGACGAGCTATGTGCCCTTTGACTTGACTCCAGATCAGTTCTATCGGATTGAGTTCAGAATGTCTTGGCGGCAGTCTTAGACACAAGTGCCCATGACGTTCAGCAATATCATCAGTAACAAATTGCTTTGCACATTTGTTACTTTTCACAAGTTCATAAAGAACTGGCTTTGTCATGTTACTCTCAAAAGGTATATTTTTGTTTCGTAGCCACGACTGAATTTCTTCCTTTTTAGCGTTTAGTGCAGGACATCGTGTAATCTCAGTTAATTTGTTGTGGTAGCTTGCGTTATCCATGACGATAACAGAAGGTTCTGGTAGAGAAAGCAAACCATTTGATGAAATTTTCATGATTCATCTCACCATGATAGTCTCCGTCTATTTTTTTAGCCTCAAAGATCAATTCACAGCCATCTATCAATCTATATTTATCACAGCCTGCATGACAAATAATAAGTATTTTTCCCTTCCCAGTCACCGAACAGAGTTTAGGAACTCGATCAGCAGCGTCTGATTTCGGCAGGTGATTGGCAGTACTTGTGCCCGGGTGGATATCTGTCCAGTGGTGGGATGTTGTGTGGTTGACATTCACCCAGGTCTCATCTTGATACACTATTAAATACCCCTGTTCTCGTAAACTGGATATTTCATGGAGATAGGACAGTCTCCTGTCTGATATATTGGCGTCCTCAAAAATCACTTTTCCGGTTGTAGACATATGTTGGTATTTAAAATCGAGGTCATGGAGTGTTCTTCGTAAAGTTGATATGGATATGTTGATTCCACATTCCTCCCTTAAAGCCACGTTAATCTTATGTAATGTAGGTAATTCGCCCTCTCTATAAAATCTGTATACTCGTCGTCTAATAACATCTTTATCAAATAAATCGATGAGTTTTCGGTCGCGTTTTTTAACAGTGATTTCTGTGCTTGGATTCGTAGAGCTTAGATTTTTCACAGTTCTTTTTACTGTTGAAACCGAAACTTTAAGTGCAGCGGCAACTCGATCGACAATTCGATAAGAAGCATACCTAGGTCTACCGCGCTGATATTCATCTTCAAAATAATCGAAAACGTTCTTAATACACGATTTTACATCAACTGAAGTGTTTTTCGAGTCCGAACAATAGCCCTTTGGTTTTTCGCATTACAAATGTAACACCCAACCCCCAAACCCCAGCCCCTAGCACCACCCTAAATACTATATATATATATATATATATACGTATGAGTTCCCAATTTAGAGGCAAATTAAATAACATTTTTATTATTATTTGATGATGGTGGCCTTTGACATTTTATCCCCCCCCCCCCCTGGTCTTCTGGGTCCGGCCCTGCATTAAATTTATTTATAAATTTGGAAAGCACATTCCTGCGGTTGTGAGGTGATTTCTGTTTATTACTGTGCTACACCTCAGTTGTGTTAGGTTAGGTATGGTATGCTAATATATAATTGATATAATAAAATAAAAAATACATAATACATTAGCTAAATTTATTAAATATAATGCACCTACAAGAAAGCGTTACATGTTCTGTTTGTTTACATCTATGTTTAACGGAAAGATTAGACAATGCTGTTACACACTGCAAAACAATAATAACCTTGATTTAGTGAAACAAGCTATAATGGCCTTCACGTAGCCTCAGATCCCAATGTTTTGATATGCAAATGACCTTAGTTATTTATAGGAGAAATAACGTGCATTCAAAAGACACAGAGATTTTTAAAAAGTGAAATTAAGTCAACTTCGTGCATTTTATATGATGATTTGTATATAAAACCTGTCGGGGTTTGGGTTTGTTTTCATGTAAATGCAAAGAAAACAAATATCGAATAGGAAATAAACGTAACATTTGCAAAAAACTTTGGGTCTAAATAATTGAACAGGATAATAGTATACAGAAATATATTGTGAAAAATGCCAGTGTGTTGCCGACAAAGGTACTGTCTTTGAGCAACTCATCGGTCTCGGACGGTCAAATCCAGTCAATTTGTCAGATTTTGTGTATTTGCCGATTTCCTAAGACTTTTTCTTTTACGATCTGTTGAGACACGAATTTAGTCGTGCTGAACGCGACTCTGGTTACACGGTATTAGCACGGGTTTACGTAGTCGTGCTGAACGCGACTCTGGTTGCACGGTATTAGCACGGGTTTACGTAGTCTTTGTCATAATGAATAAATTCAACATACAACACAGAAATTATAAAATAATACAAGCAAACCTTCCTAGTGTATTTTTAATGTATTTGCACTCATAATAAAAGGTAACCTGTCCTACACACCCAGCGGCCACCTAAACTGGATCCCCAAGTCGCTAAGCGACCACTGTAAATTCTATTTAAAAAAAAGAAGAAAAAAAGAAGAAGTTAAACAACAGTGACATGGTGCAGCAGATAAGCAATTTTCACACAATCACGAATACTAGTACCTGAACTGAACTTTATTTACACTCTGGCCGTAATTCAACGGCATATGAGGTACATTGTAAAAATATAAATAAATAAATAAATAAATAAATAAATGACAAGATTCAGTCATTCAGTCTGACATGTCCACAATGTATCAATTAAGAAACTGTGACTGTGTAACGCATTTAATTGCCTCTGGGTAATCTAAGTTTGACCGTGGTAGATTAATCTACTAGGACAGTACTCTGCATGAAGTAGTTATTAAATGAAATGAGAAGACAAATTTGTGAGAGAATGATTGAAAGGTAATTTTAAAAACCTACAGCACATATCGATCAGTTAGCAGTACAGACGGTAAATAATAATAATAATAATATAATAATAATAATAAAATTAAAATACAGATTGTAAAAGTTGTACCTGTATTATGATAACTTCGTTTTGCGTATTTCGGTTTTTTAAATTAAAAATTCAAGTCTTCCTGCTGTTAAAAACTTCGCCCTCTCTTAAGTTTGATAGAGAAGTGACATCGCTCCACGATTCTGACTTCGCGTGAGGCCTGATATTAAGCACATTACAATTTTGATATTCCTGAGTTGTATATGCAAAGGTTGTGTATGGGATCGATTCATTTGCAGTTAAATCTAAACATAACGAAATCTGTAATTTGTAATTGTGATATAGAACCTATAATATTGCACTGGTTAGTTTATTATATAAGTCGCTTGTTTACATTTTTGTACTTTATTCCTTTTTGTTGTTGTTACATTTTCGGAATTATCTAAATATTATTTGTACATTGTACTACATCTATGTTTTCCAGTGCTACTGTTTAATTGACAACTGGTTTTTAAAACATTTTTAAATGGTTTATAATATGGTTGAACGCAGTGTCAAGAGTCCAATTTACTTTTACAAATAAACAGAGAAAAGTTACATCGCTTTCAACTAACAGCATCAGCTGTTAAAAAGAAAACAAAAACAAAAACAATAAAACATTCAATATTTTGTTTAAAATGACTACACAGAAAAACTAAACCGTACATTATTTTAACTATATCTTATGACAAAACCAGACATAGGGTGGTTGACAAAACCGTTGAGTTGATTTTTGACATGTTGTTTACAATCACTACATTCTACAGAGTACACCAAACATTGCCATCATAACTGCATTTTAAAGATTAAAGATTGAATTTTCTTAAACAAAGCTAATAATAATAATAGTGGTTTAATAAATGTTATAAATAGATGTTAGATGTAAAAATACGGGAATTGTAATTGTAAACCTCACATTACTTCGTTCATATGTTCAAATTTTGTCAGTATATGTATTGTAAATCGTATGGAACATAATGCCTAACATCCTAACATGTAAAATACGAACAATTACCTAAATTCCGAATAGTTTCAGATCTCCATAACCTATATTCGTCATCGGTGTCCAGACCTGTTTACATGAGGATAATGATCGAAAGCGTGACCAAACATTTTGTGCCGTTGTAGAATCGTAATAGTGGACGTTACATACCGTGTTGTTGTAGCTTGAAGATGTTTCCTACCAGTAGAGTGTTTTAAACAAATAGAAATACATAAAATTTTGGGCCGTTGTGGAATCGTAATAGTGGACGTTACATACCGTGTTGTTGTAGCTTGAAGATGTTTCCTACCAGTAGTGTTTTAAACAAATAGAAATACATAACATTTTGGGCCGTTGTGGAATCGTAATAGTGGACGTTACATACCGTGTTGTTGTAGCTTGAAGATGTTTCCTACCAGTAGAGTGTTTTAAACAAATAGAAATACATAACATTTTGGGCCGTTGTGGAATCGTAATAGTGGACGTTACATACCGTGTTGTTGTAGCTTGAAGATGTTTCCTACCAGTAGAGTGTTTTAAACAAATAGAAATACATAACATTTTGGGCCGTTGTGGAATCGTAATAGTGGACGTTACATACCGTGTTGTTGTAGCTTGAAGATGTTTCCTACCAGTAGAGTGTTTTAAACAAATAGAAATACATAACATTTTGGGCCGTTGTGGAATCGTAATAGTGGACGTTACATACCGTGTTGTTGTAGCTTGAAGATGTTTCCTACTAGTAGAGTGTTTTAAACAAATAGAAATACATAACAGTTTGGGCCGTTGTGGAATCGTAATAGTGGACGTTACATACCGTGTTGTTGTAGCTTGAAGATGTTTCCTACCAGTAGAGTGTTTTAAACAAATAGAAATACATAACAGTTTGGGCCGTTGTGGAATCGTAATAGTGGACGTTACATACCGTGTTGTTGTAGCTTGAAGATGTTTCCTACCAGTAGAGTGTTTTAAACAAATAGAAATACATAACATTTTGGGCCGTTGTGGAATCGTAATAGTGGACGTTACATACCGTGTTGTTGTAGCTTGAAGATGTTTCCTACCAGTAGAGTGTTTTAAACAAATAGAAATACATAACATTTTGGGCCGTTGTGGAATCGTAATAGTGGACGTTACATACCGTGTTGTTGTAGCTTGAAGATGTTTCCTACCAGTAGAGTGTTTTAAACAAATAGAAATACATAACATTTTGGGCCGTTGTGGAATCGTAATAGTGGACGTTACATACCGTGTTGTTGTAGCTTGAAGATGTTTCCTACCAGTAGAGTGTTTTAAACAAATAGAAATACATAACATTTTGGGCCGTTGTGGAATCGTAATAGTGGACGTTACATACCGTGTTGTTGTAGCTTGAAGATGTTTCCTACCAGTAGAGTGTTTTAAACAAATAGAAATACATAACATTTTGGGCCGTTGTGGAATCGTAATAGTGGACGTTACATACCGTGTTGTTGTAGCTTGAAGATGTTTCCTACCAGTAGAGTGTTTTAAACAAATAGAAATACATAACATTTTGGGCCGTTGTGGAATCGTAATTGGACGTTACATACCGTGTTGTTGTAGCTTGAAGATGTTTCCTACCAGTAGAGTGTTTTAAACAAATAGAAATACATAACATTTTGGGCCGTTGTGGAATCGTAATAGTGGACGTTACATACCGTGTTGTTGTAGCTTGAAGATGTTTCCTACCAGTAGAGTGTTTTAAACAAATAGAAATACATAACAGTTTGGGCCGTTGTGGAATCGTAATAGTGGACGTTACATACCGTGTTGTTGTAGCTTGAAGATGTTTCCTACCAGTAGAGTGTTTTAAACAAATAGAAATACATAACATTTTCGGCCGTTGTGGAATCGTAATAGTGGACGTTACATACCGTGTTGTTGTAGCTTGAAGATGTTTCCTACCAGTAGAGTGTTTTAAACAAATAGAAATACATAACATTTTGGGCCGTTGTGGAATCGTAATAGTGGACGTTACATACCGTGTTGTTGTAGCTTGAAGATGTTTCCTACCAGCAGAGTGTTTTAAACAAATAGAAATACATAACATTTTGGGCCGTTGTGGAATCGTAATAGTGGACGTTACATACCGTGTTGTTGTAGCTTGAAGATGTTTCCTACCAGTAGAGTGTTTAAAACAAATAGAAATACATAACAGTTTGGGCCGTTGTGGAATCGTAATAGTGGACGTTACATACCGTGTTGTTGTAGCTTGAAGATGTTTCCTACCAGTAGAGTGTTTTAAACAAATAGAAATACATAACATTTTGGGCCGTTGTGGAATCGTAATAGTGGACGTTACATACCGTGTTGTTGTAGCTTGAAGATGTTTCCTACCAGTAGAGTGTTTTAAACAAATAGAAATACATAACATTTTGGGCCGTTGTGGAATCGTAATAGTGGACGTTACATACCGTGTTGTTGTAGCTTGAAGATGTTTCCTACCAGCAGAGTGTTTTAAACAAATAGAAATACATAACATTTTGGGCCGTTGTGGAATCGTAATAGTGGACGTTACATACCGTGTTGTTGTAGCTTGAAGATGTTTCCTACCAGTAGAGTGTTTTAAACAAATAGAAATACATAACATTTTGGGCCGTTGTGGAATCGTAATAGTGGACGTTACATACCGTGTTGTTGTAGCTTGAAGATGTTTCCTACCAGTAGAGTGTTTTAAACAAATAGAAATACATAACATTTTGGGCCGTTGTGGAATCGTAATAGTGGACGTTACATACCGTGTTGTTGTAGCTTGAAGATGTTTCCTACCAGTAGAGTGTTTTAAACAAATAGAAATACATAACATTTTGGGCCGTTGTGGAATCGTAATAGTGGACGTTACATACCGTGTTGTTGTAGCTTGAAGATGTTTCCTACCAGTGGAGTGTTTTAAACAAATAGAAATACATAACATTTTGGGCCGTTGTGGAATCGTAATAGTGGACGTTACATACCGTGTTGTTGTAGCTTGAAGATGTTTCCTACCAGTGGAGTGTTTTAAACAAATAGAAATACATAACATTTTGGGCCGTTGTGGAATCGTAATAGTGGACGTTACATACCGTGTTGTTGTAGCTTGAAGATGTTTCCTACCAGTGGAGTGTTTTAAACAAATAGAAATACATAACATTTTGGGCCGTTGTGGAATCGTAATAGTGGACGTTACATACCGTGTTGTTGTAGCTTGAAGATGTTTCCTACCAGTGGAGTGTTTTAAACAAATAGAAATACATAACATTTTGGGCCGTTGTGGAATCGTAATAGTGGACGTTACATACCGTGTTGTTGTAGCTTGAAGATGTTTCCTACCAGTAGAGTGTTTTAAACAAATAGAAATACATAACATTTTGGGCCGTTGTGGAATCGTAATAGTGGACGTTACATACCGTGTTGTTGTAGCTTGAAGATGTTTCCTACCAGTAGAGTGTTTTAAACAAATAGAAATACATAACATTTTGGGCCGTTGTGGAATCGTAATAGTGGACGTTACATACCGTGTTGTTGTAGCTTGAAGATGTTTCCTACCAGTAGAGTGTTTTAAACAAATAGAAATACATAACATTTTGGGCCGTTGTGGAATCGTAATAGTGGACGTTACATACCGTGTTGTTGTAGCTTGAAGATGTTTCCTACCAGTAGAGTGTTTTAAACAAATAGAAATACATAACAGTTTGGGCCGTTGTGGAATCGTAATAGTGGACGTTACATACCGTGTTGTTGTAGCTTGAAGATGTTTCCTACCAGTAGAGTGTTTTAAACAAATAGAAATACATAACATTTTGGGCCGTTGTGGAATCGTAATAGTGGACGTTACATACCGTGTTGTTGTAGCTTGAAGATGTTTCCTACCAGTAGAGTGTTTTAAACAAATAGAAATACATAACATTTTGGGCCGTTGTGGAATCGTAATAGTGGACGTTACATACCGTGTTGTTGTAGCTTGAAGATGTGTCCTACCAGTAGAGTGTTTTAAACAAATAGAAATACATAACATTTTGGGCCGTTGTGGAATCGTAATAGTGGACGTTACATACCGTGTTGTTGTAGCTTGAAGATGTTTCCTACCAGTAGAGTGTTTTAAACAAATAGAAATACATAACATTTTGGGCCGTTGTGGAATCGTAATAGTGGACGTTACATACCGTGTTGTTGTAGCTTGAAGATGTTTCCTACCAGTGGAGTGTTTTAAACAAATAGAAATACATAACATTTTGGGCCGTTGTGGAATCGTAATAGTGGACGTTACATACCGTGTTGTTGTAGCTTGAAGATGTTTCCTACCAGTAGAGTGTTTTAAACAAATAGAAATACATAACATTTTGGGCCGTTGTGGAATCGTAATAGTGGACGTTACATACCGTGTTGTTGTAGCTTGAAGATGTTTCCTACCAGTAGAGTGTTTTAAACAAATAGAAATACATAACATTTTGGGCCGTTGTGGAATCGTAATAGTGGACGTTACATACCGTGTTGTTGTAGCTTGAAGATGTTTCCTACCAGTAGAGTGTTTTAAACAAATAGAAATACATAACATTTTGGGCCGTTGTGGAATCGTAATAGTGGACGTTACATACCGTGTTGTTGTAGCTTGAAGATGTTTCCTACCAGTAGAGTGTTTTAAACAAATAGAAATACATAACATTTTGGGCCGTTGTGGAATCGTAATAGTGGACGTTACATACCGTGTTGTTGTAGCTTGAAGATGTTTCCTACCAGTAGAGTGTTTTAAACAAATAGAAATACATAACATTTTGGGCCGTTGTGGAATCGTAATAGTGGACGTTACATACCGTGTTGTTGTAGCTTGAAGATGTTTCCTACCAGTAGAGTGTTTTAAACAAATAGAAATACATAACATTTTGGGCCGTTGTGGAATCGTAATAGTGGACGTTACATACCGTGTTGTTGTAGCTTGAAGATGTTTCCTACCAGTAGAGTGTTTTAAACAAATAGAAATACATAACATTTTGGGCCGTTGTGGAATCGTAATAGTGGACGTTACATACCGTGTTGTTGTAGCTTGAAGATGTTTCCTACCAGTAGAGTGTTTTAAACAAATAGAAATACATAACATTTTGGGCCGTTGTGGAATCGTAATAGTGGACGTTACATACCGTGTTGTTGTAGCTTGAAGATGTTTCCTACCAGTAGAGTGTTTTAAACAAATAGAAATACATAACATTTTGGGCCGTTGTGGAATCGTAATAGTGGACGTTACATACCGTGTTGTTGTAGCTTGAAGATGTTTCCTACCAGTGGAGTGTTTTAAACAAATAGAAATACATAACATTTTGGGCCGTTGTGGAATCGTAATAGTGGACGTTACATACCGTGTTGTTGTAGCTTGAAGATGTTTCCTACCAGTAGAGTGTTTTAAACAAATAGAAATACATAACATTTTGGGCCGTTGTGGAATCGTAATAGTGGACGTTACATACCGTGTTGTTGTAGCTTGAAGATGTTTCCTACCAGTAGAGTGTTTTAAACAAATAGAAATACATAACATTTTGGGCCGTTGTGGAATCGTAATAGTGGACGTTACATACCGTGTTGTTGTAGCTTGAAGATGTTTCCTACCAGTAGAGTGTTTTAAACAAATAGAAATACATAACATTTTGGGCCGTTGTGGAATCGTAATAGTGGACGTTACATACCGTGTTGTTGTAGCTTGAAGATGTTTCCTACCAGTAGAGTGTTTTAAACAAATAGAAATACATAACATTTTGGGCCGTTGTGGAATCGTAATAGTGGACGTTACATACCGTGTTGTTGTAGCTTGAAGATGTTTCCTACCAGTAGAGTGTTTTAAACAAATAGAAATACATAACATTTTGGGCCGTTGTGGAATCGTAATAGTGGACGTTACATACCGTGTTGTTGTAGCTTGAAGATGTTTCCTACCAGTGGAGTGTTTTAAACAAATAGAAATACATAACATTTTGGGCCGTTGTGGAATCGTAATAGTGGACGTTACATACCGTGTTGTTGTAGCTTGAAGATGTTTCCTACCAGTGGAGTGTTTTAAACAAATAGAAATACATAACATTTTGGGCCGTTGTGGAATCGTAATAGTGGACGTTACATACCGTGTTGTTGTAGCTTGAAGATGTTTCCTACCAGTGGAGTGTTTTAAACAAATAGAAATACATAACATTTTGGGCCGTTGTGGAATCGTAATAGTGGACGTTACATACCGTGTTGTTGTAGCTTGAAGATGTTTCCTACCAGTGGAGTGTTTTAAACAAATAGAAATACATAACATTTTGGGCCGTTGTGGAATCGTAATAGTGGACGTTACATACCGTGTTGTTGTAGCTTGAAGATGTTTCCTACCAGTGGAGTGTTTTAAACAAATAGAAATACATAACATTTTGGGCCGTTGTGGAATCGTAATAGTGGACGTTACATACCGTGTTGTTGTAGCTTGAAGATGTTTCCTACCAGTGGAGTGTTTTAAACAAATAGAAATACATAACATTTTGGGCCGTTGTGGAATCGTAATAGTGGACGTTACATACCGTGTTGTTGTAGCTTGAAGATGTTTCCTACCAGTGGAGTGTTTTAAACAAATAGAAATACATAACATTTTGGGCCGTTGTGGAATCGTAATAGTGGACGTTACATACCGTGTTGTTGTAGCTTGAAGATGTTTCCTACCAGTGGAGTG
The DNA here is from genome assembly GCF_016097555.1 of Gigantopelta aegis. NCBI lineage: Eukaryota > Metazoa > Mollusca > Gastropoda > Neomphalida > Peltospiridae > Gigantopelta > Gigantopelta aegis. Next base: position 5,251,921 of record NC_054706.1, read on the forward strand.
TTTTAAACAAATAGAAATACATAACATTTTGGGCCGTTGTGGAATCGTAATAGTGGACGTTACATACCGTGTTGTTGTAGCTTGAAGATGTTTCCTACCAGTAGAGTGTTTTAAACAAATAGAAATACATAACATTTTGGGCCGTTGTGGAATCGTAATAGTGGACGTTACATACCGTGTTGTTGTAGCTTGAAGATGTTTCCTACCAGTAGAGTGTTTTAAACAAATAGAAATACATAACATTTTGGGCCGTTGTGGAATCGTAATAGTGGACGTTACATACCGTGTTGTTGTAGCTTGAAGATGTTTCCTACCAGTAGAGTGTTTTAAACAAATAGAAATACATAACATTTTGGGCCGTTGTGGAATCGTAATAGTGGACGTTACATACCGTGTTGTTGTAGCTTGAAGATGTTTCCTACCAGTAGAGTGTTTTAAACAAATAGAAATACATAACATTTTGGGCCGTTGTGGAATCGTAATAGTGGACGTTACATACCGTGTTGTTGTAGCTTGAAGATGTTTCCTACCAGTAGAGTGTTTTAAACAAATAGAAATACATAACATTTTGGGCCGTTGTGGAATCGTAATAGTGGACGTTACATACCGTGTTGTTGTAGCTTGAAGATGTTTCCTACCAGTAGAGTGTTTTAAACAAATAGAAATACATAACATTTTGGGCCGTTGTGGAATCGTAATAGTGGACGTTACATACCGTGTTGTTGTAGCTTGAAGATGTTTCCTACCAGTAGAGTGTTTTAAACAAATAGAAATACATAACATTTTGGGCCGTTGTGGAATCGTAATAGTGGACGTTACATACCGTGTTGTTGTAGCTTGAAGATGTTTCCTACCAGTAGAGTGTTTTAAACAAATAGAAATACATAACATTTGTTTGTGTCTTTTTCTTGACATCCAATAGCCGATGATTAATTAATTAATCAATGTGCTCTAGTGGTGTCGTTAAACAAAACAAACTTTAACTTTTCTTTTTTGGTCTGTTTTATTTATTCCAATAGCCGATATATTTTCATGCTGGGGTGTCGCTTCATTCATTCATTCATTTTGTATTTATTCTTGTTGCTGCTGGGGGGGGGGGGGGGGGGGGGTTTGTTTGTTTGTTGGTATTCCTAATGACAAAATAATTGCAAGCATGCACCAATGGATTTCCTGAAAAAAACGCAAAGCATAGCGCTGTAATATAGCATACTGTGAGATATCATTGTTATATGTCAGACTGCTTCTGTGGGCAGTTTTCATATTCGTTACCCAATTTAATCAAAATCGCAGTCGTCAATACGTTATATTAGGGAATTTAATTCGTCAGTACGTCATACATGTACAACAACAATGTACTATATGATTCATATCCATCAATATATTATATAATTTAATTATAACCCGAATGAAACCAGTCCTTCTTAAAGGGTGTATACCATCAAATCAAATCCCATAGACGACAATAGTAACATATGTGGCTAAAACTCTGACTACCCTAATTCCACACAACATTTTAGTACTCTTTTTTACAGGTACCTCATACATGTTTTAAGCACAAGGCCATTTGACACAGTGGTACTAGATGAAATAAAACTGCATACATTTTTGGCCCATATGAAACTAATTATTTTTTACAACCAACACACTCAAATTTGTCATAAATCACAGGACTTGTGGTGCTAACTTCTCTATGAAAAGTTGTGTGCACCTCTTTGGTTTAGCACTACCTATAGGGGTGATCGGGTAACGTTCTTAGACTGGGCTCCGCAAGGCTCAATGGGTAGGTGTAAATCACTTGCACCGACCAGTGATCCATAACTGGTTCAACAAAGGCCATGGTTTGTGCTATCCTGCCTGTTGGAAGCGCAAATAAAAGATCCCTTGCTGCTAATCGGAAAGAGTAGCCCATGTAGTGGCGACAGCGGGTTTCCTCTCAAAATCTGTTTGGTCCTTAACCATATGTCTGACGCCATATAACCGTAAATAAAATATGTTGAGTGCGTCGTTAAATAAAACATTTTTTTTTTTCTTTCTTAGACTGGTATGCATATTCTACAATATTTAATGCACATTACTGCTTAAAATCAACATGTATATAGGTATATAAAATTATATATAACTGGTGCAGCCATTTTGTTCCCTCCCAGGTTGTCACGTAATACTTAACGCATCACATCAGGTAATTAATTAGTCTTAGAACTGAAGAATAGTTGATTTTTTTGCGAAATGATAAAACAGGCATGCGTTGCAATATTCTGTAATACAAATAAATATCCATTCCAGTAAGCCAGCAATAAGTATATATATTCTTCAAAAAAAGTAGGGGAACCTGGTCTGTTGATCAACACACTGAAACACATTCCATAGTGTGCACGTGCATCACGCAGTTGGCCCGTACACGTGCGTGGGATGTCATTCTCGATTTTGACAATTTCCAGGAAGGTCGATTAATAACTGTGGAACATTATTTATGTCAATCTTTTTCATTCTGTTGATCATACAGTTGTTATTGTTTTGTTTTTATTTATTTTTATTGTTTGAATTTGCGATTTACTCATAAAAAAAACGTCAACTTTCAAATTTCACTTCTGACCCCAATCGTCCTTCAGGTGTGCGGAAAAAAAATTCAAAGGAAAAAAGGTCAATGGAAAAAAGTCATAAGATTTTTTGTTTCCCCCCCCCAGTAATCATAAATAACTAAGGAAGTGCTAATAATAGAAAACTATTTTATTTTAAAAAGTACACAACTATATATACTAGTATATGACTGGCATCATTATTATCGTATGGTTTGTTTTGCAACAAATGATGAAAGTTAGTCATTGTCGATCAGGCAAATGTTTTGATAGAACTATTTTAATCCAGCAAATATAGCAATGTTATCGGTTGCGATGGCAAAGTTTTCTAATGGTACGCGAATGATATAAAGTTGGCAGAAGATGTCCGGTGCCATTGAAAAATTACCATCCATAATGACATTAACCATGTTTCTGCTTCAGCAAGATGACGGAGCCCTTCGTTAGTTGCAGATACCAGCATTCGATTTTCATTGTAGGCACCATTATCATACATTAAAAACTCCTCGTTTTGATCACCATTCACAAATGCTGTATATTCACGAGGAATATCACCAAGCTGCATATGCGTTGGGGGTAAGGGAAGACTGGGTCGCTGATTCCTGATTGTTTTATTGCATGACTTCACTCGGCAAATGGGGCCTCACTGTTGGACACATTAATGCTACAGATTCAGTAAAAATTTGCGTTGGGAAGTAGGACACCTGCTGTGCTTAATAAACACATATTTACACTTTCGTTCCATTTTTTTATGTTTTATATCTGTTTTTAAAAAATATATATAGTTTGACTTTTTTTCCATTTACTTTTTCCTTTGACTTTTTTTCCTATGACTTTTTTTTTCTCTTGACTTTTTTCTTTTGAGTTTATTTCCATGACATTTTTTCCCTTGACTTTTTTCCTTTGACTTTTTTCCTACAATCGTCCTTCAAGATCTTTGATGGTTATAAAACCTACTGTAATACTGAACTACCGGTTGTAACGTTTGCCCAATTAATTGGAAAATTGTAAATTCTTATTAGAGTTCCCCTACTTTTTTGAAGAGTATATTATTTTCCAACAAATCGAAATAACTGTCCAACGATGCATCATGTTTTGTCCATTAAGCTGCAGTTCCATTCAGAGACCTACACACGGAAATGATAAAATGACAGAAATGACAGTTTACTCAGTTAATTGGTCTATTCTGTTAGTTTCCTCCACCAGTGTTTCCTGATTGGCAGGTTTATATTTGGTAGAATAATAGACAATGCAATTGCAACTTCTCATCGAGTCGCCGCTGTCTAGACACAAAACGTATACGTACCAGTATTATGAACATCACGGGCTATTGTGATGCCTGTTTTACTAGTTTGCTGCGTCGTCACATGTTCTAATATTAGTCTTTGTTTAACGTAGGCACTTACGTTATTAGCATGTAGTGGATCGCGACCCGTGTCACAATATTGATGAAGAAAATAAAAACGTTCTCCCCCATCCCCCCAAAAAAAAGAAGAAGAAAAAACAAAAACAAAAAAAACACCAAAAACCTGTCACCCTGAAATGGTAATGGCCATTATTAACCGACAGTGTTTATTTACTATAAATAATTCTGAAATACTGTCGATTAAGCAGACTGTCTCATCTAAAATAACGGAATTGAAGAGAAGTTCCAAAGAAAAGTAAATTATCACTTGGTATCGTGGGTGGTACTACTGGGTCTACTAGTTGTAGTAGGATAGCATTTTTTTTTTTTTTTTTTTTTTTGCAGAGCGAAAACTACTGTGACCCCATTTCCTGTTGTTAAAGCAGATTGAAATGTGTTTACTTAAATAGTTTATTATGTTATCAAGTCATTTATGTTGTTTTTGAAGTCAAGCTGATCATAGTTTTAACTCGTAAAAATGGACACTTAGTTTAGTTAAGTTACGAATCTGTAACTCATCTGGATAAAGTTACAAAAGAGTGAAAGAAGAGTCTGTGAAGTTAAAACAGGAAATATCCTTAAAAATAGACGAACTCGAATCAATAAACCGCTACTTCTCAGACGCACGTGCGTTTTTAAAAATATGAAAAATTTCAATGTTTGGTACTACAAACACCAGGATGACCAGAAACACATCGGTTCTAAGAAAATGGATAATCTAAAAAATAAAATATAAGTAATGTTTGATTTCAGTGATCATAAACGTCTCTAATAGTGAAAAATATGTTGTAGTGTTTAAAAACTAGGGTCTGTCCCTTTAAATCACTGCGTTTGTTTACACTGTCTATACAGGAGAAGTTAACAGGAGCTGACGTCAATTCCCTTCGAAGCTGGATACCCCGACGTTGTGAAAACGAAACAAAATGGCTGTCCCCAGTTAGTAGGAATAATCTTTTTATGATTATTATTATTAATTCTATAATAACACGTTTTTCATTTCTTAAACTGTCAATATGTGTAGGTGGTCCGGGTATGCATCTTTTCTACATATAAGGCTCATATTTGACCTGAGTGTCCCTTTAACAACTTTTCCAGACCTTTGATGCTCCCTTCCCCTTCCTCTTAATGTTTAAGTAGCCACAGTATCCACTGACAGCACACCGTAGTGTTGCTGGGTTTGGGGTGGGCACTGTGTAAACAACTTTAAGAACCACATATTCCGATGGTAAATTAAAATCACCACATCCAGTTTCAGCAGCCAATAACTATGACAATGTGCATGTCATTAATTTACCACTGAAGATCATCAAAGGTTTGCAAAAAACAACAACACAAACAAACAAACAAACAAACCGCAAAAGAGAATTCGATTCGTCTTGTAATGACCACGTAGGAATTACTTACAGACCGCCAAGTGGTTCGATTACGAATCGGCAGACTAATAATTGAGTTGTAACTGATCATTAACAGGCATCGTGCAGTATTACAGGGTCTTGTCGGAGGACTGTGTTAATAATACGACAGTAAGTGAACTCATTTAGTTCAACTTGCGTCACAGTTGCTGTCCGTTAATTAAAGTCACAGATCCTACTTTTCAAACACGACGTCGTCTTTTTCACTACCGGGTTTGAAATTAAAATCAGATATTACTTAGATTTTATTATTTTGATTATTTAATTTCTAGACATCCGAAGATTCTTTTGGCCATTCTGGTGTTTCTAGTGGGGCGGGACGTAGCCCAGTGGTAAAGCGTTCGCTTGATGTGCGGTCGGTTTGGGATCGTTCCCCGTCATTGGGCTATTTCTCGCTCCAGCCAGTGCACCACGACTGGTATATCAAAGGCCGTGGTATGTGTTATCCTGTCTGTGGGATGGTGCATATAAACGATCCCTTGCTGCTAATCGAAAAGAGTAGCCCATGAAGTGGCGATAGCCGGTTTCCTCTCTCTCTATATCTGTGTGGTCCTTAACCATATGTCAGACGCCATATAACCATAATCAAAATGTGTTGAGTGCGTCGTTAAATAAAACATTTCCTTCCTTCCTTCCTTCCTAGTGTTTCTAATATCACGAAGTGCATTTTCTTATGTTTTCACGTACTTCTGACAGGTGAGGGTTCAGACGCACTCTAGTCTGTATTTAAAGGATATTTCACCATTTCAACACTCTTGTTTCACCCTATTGTAACTTTATCGAAATGTGTTATGTTACAAACTTAGTGTCCATTTTTCACAGTTGTTCTACTATATACCTATGGATTTTAGAAATGTGTGTTGGTAAATAATATTCACTGTAATTTTAATTACTTACACACCCGTTGGTGAGAACACCATGCGTTATTTTTGGTTACACGTGGTTGTTAACAGATGTACGTGTGTTAACAATTTCAAGACATACGACTGGCTGTTCCTAGGTGATGACCAGGTCACCAGTGCCATACAACCAATGAAAAACTACACGATGGAAATCGAATAGACTGTGACGTATAGTAACCTGACATTGATGCTAGTCACCTACAAGTGCAACGGCTGTAAATAACCTTTAATCGAAAAAGATGTTAAAATTTGCTTAAAGGGACATTCCTGAGTTTGCTGCATTGTAAGATGTTTCCGACTAATAAAATACTTCTACGATTAAACTTAAATATTAAATATATTTTCTGGTTTAGAATATCAGTGTCTGTATATTCAATGTGTTTCTAGTCATCTTAATATTTGTAAGAAGCCCAAACTGGATTTTGTCTTTAAATAATTTCGTACGTACGAATTTTTTTTATTTTTGGAAATAAAATGAAATTTAACCTAGTAAAAATATTAGAGCGATCAAAAACACGTTTAATATACAGCCACTAATATTTTATGCAGAAAAATATATTTGATATGTAATTACAATCGTTAAAAAGTTTCTGTTAATCGATAACATCTTAAAAATTACAGAAAACTCAGGAATGTCCCTTTAAAACCTGGCTTTTGAGGATATGTAAGAAATAGAATAATACATTCGTGTCCGTTAGATACCATTTATCTCACAACTCGTTGTTTAAAAACGTATCAAACTCGCTTTCGCTCGTTAGATACGTTTTAAAAATACTTGTTGTGAGATAAATGGTATCTAACGGCCACTCATATATTATTATCTATACTAATCCTAATGAAAGTTGTGGGATCAAAAAATGTGTTTAAATATTTTCAAACAAATTCTCCATGCCGAGCTGCTCGTGAAACTCAAGTATATCAGCAGCAGATGATTACCAGCATTTAAAAGCATCTGCATAATATAGAATATGCAAAAATATTTTTCATCTTTAGTTCAAAATGTATGACTATCTCTAAATATAGATTTCTATATAACAAAAACAAAACATATACAAGAGTTTAAGCTCCAACTAATACGTTTTCTGTTTTCGGTATATATATATGTGCTTTAAATACATAAACATGTCTGTCCCTCGTGAGACTACTTTGCAACCTTTCCTATATGAAAATGCCCTACACACAAAAGTATTTAAGTAGATAGTATAATCAACTACATAACGGTTGTAGAAAACAAATTCTTCTTTCAATTGCCTTGGTGGTGTTTACACGGAATGTACTTGTTATTAAGTCAGACAATGCCATTATAACAAATGATAAAATTGAACTGTCAGACATATAATCATTTCCTTGACTTAAATTTCAAACAAAATTAAAGGCGCTATATACGATGGAAAATATCGTTAACAGTAATACCATGTTCATCTTAAATATTCATTTAGTGTTGCTATATGTGACCCTTTTAGTACGTTGAACTAATTTCCCGATTATCGTCAGAGGAAGAGAAATAAAACTTGATCTATGTGTATCTTACTTCGAGTTCAAAACTCCTGCAGTGGTAGCTTTATTCTAGTGTTAAATGGCAATACTGCAATCACATAACCTGGCAACGAATGACAACCAAACACTGACCGGGGGTTCATACCTGGCTATTTGAAACAACCGACTGTAGAGTCCAACCACATGTAAGTATCTTGTATAGGTACAGTGGTTTTAGAGGACAGTCTACCTTTGAGGTAGATGATCAGAACAAGCTGGACAGGCGACTCGCTTGGCAGCCTCGACTGTTTCTGTACGTGTTCTATGATTAATGGTAGTATTAAACCAAATAACTTCCGGTTGGGTCATAGTTCGAGGTGCACTGAACGTTTGATAAAGCAGTTAATACCACAACTTCTGTGATTGGAGTGTAAAAAAATATATATATAGTTTCATCTTGGCCACAAATTGTATGCAATTTTATTTCGTCTAGTACCACTGTGTCAAGTAGTCTTGTGCTTGAAACATGAATGGGGTACCTGTAAAAAAAAAAAAAAACATTTTGTGCGGAATTAGGGTACTCATATACGCTACCCGTTATCTCTTAAATGAGAAGCTTGACCCCCTTTATTTTTTCTGATTCACTTTAAGTGTGAGGGGTGGTAGTATTTATATCCGTGGTGTATATGTCGATTGATACGCTACAGATATGAGTTTTAGCCACATATGTTACTATTGTCGTCTATGACATTTGATTTAGTGATATACACCCTGATAGCACTATCGATTCGATAAACCACCATTCAAGAACAAAGGCAAAACATCAGCCTGATAATTTACCCGTATCACTAAAGATCAGAACTGCACTTTAACGTTCTCGTCATCTCAAAAGAAAACATTTTCTTTTCATTTGTATTAGGTCACTGGGGTGGAAGACTATCGCGATCAGTTTTCGTCCGTCATTGAGCGTCTTTCGTCGACCGTCGTGTGGCAACCCCTGCAATTGCCCGCGGTAATCGGCAATGCCGTGGTGGTTTCCGCGGAGTTTTTCTTTATCTGCAGCATTTTGTTTTTGTTTTTGTTTTTGCCGTGGACTATATTGGATTTTTTTTTACGATGCATTTTTTCATTATTGTAAAAAATAAAAGATACTTTGTGAACTGAAAACAGATTAAAAGTAAATATTAAAACAGTAACTGCACCGTTATTACTAAAGTATCTGAATCTTAGCTCCATTGGGCATGATCGGAAATATATGTAAATTCCCAATACAAAGTTCAACCAGCAAATGTTTCGCTAACGTTCGCTCGCGAACTATTTGATGGGGCGGGTGTGGGGGACGTAGCCTAGTGGTAAAGTGCACGCCTGATGCGCGGTCGGTTTAGGATTGATCCCCGTCGGTGGGCCCATTGTGCTATTTCTCGTTCCAGCCAGTGCACCACGACTGGTATATCAAAGGCCGTGGTATGTGCTATCCTGTCTGTGGGATGGTGCATATAAAAGATCCCTTACTGCTAATGGAAAAATGTAGCGGGTTTCCTCTCTATGACTATGTCAAAATGACCATATGTTTAACACCCGATAAATCAATGTGCTCTAATGGTGCCGTTAAACAAAACAAACTTCTGTTTGATTGGCTTCCGATATAGCTATTTGGTTTACATAGTGGACGTTTTTCCGCTTGGTCTGGCTGAACTCGATCCAGCATAAAGCGAGTTCCAACTAGATGTTGACTGTTCATAGCACGTGCATTGCAGGGACCACTTGATTGCAAGGGGATGACAGCTTATACATTGGCGCTATGGTGCGTTACGGGTGTTTTATTTTCAGTAAAATGTTCATCATACGCTCCTACAAGTCGCTTGAAGTGTTATGGTCGGTCAGCCTGATGATAAGACATTTGTAGATATACATAAATGAATCTTACAGCATGTTTGCAAACAACACAAATAAACTCATCATTCAAATTTACTTACAGTCCAGAGTTGCAAACATGTTAATGGTAAAATTGCCATTAAACACTTTAAACTTTTCTTTTTACGTCAAATCAAACTGAAATTATTTACAAATAAATAAATTTTTAGAAGGATGGGACGGACTATAGTTAACAATTGGTTCATTGGCGCGGTCTGTCTTTTGCAAAAACAAAGATAAATACCACAAGTAGGGAAAAAAAGTAGAAATCCAATCAAGATCACGCTCATCACAATTTCAGGTGACTTTTATTAGGTCAAAGTCGCACTAAATAGGTCATGTTCGTGGCCTAACTGGAGGTCAACCAAACAGAAGGCCTTATTTAGTCGCGTGACCTAGCTCATCTTCATACCTTGAGGTCACAGTAGCCTGACGACAGACGAACAACCCTTGTTTTGGCTTCGTATACAATTCAGTTCAGTTTATTCATAAATACATGAACAGTATAAATGAGTTGTGCCACATATTATGGTCTATTAATACATGAACAAGCTAAATAATATTAGTCCGGAGAGACGTAGAAAGTGTTGTTTTTTTCTACGTCCGGATCTTGTTACATAACCTGTATGTCGTATATAGCCTGTATTCAAAACCTGTGGCACCATGTTTCAACCGTTTCTCAACCGAAATAGTGCAACAAATGGACACACAAATCAAAAAGGTATAATCTACCGTACTCACAAAATCCTGAGTGAAGTACTTGCATCATTATTAACAAACTAAATCTTCAACGACAACCGTAAAAAATATCTCCGCCATTTTAAATTTGCTAAGTAAAGGCAAGCAACTCGCCGTACACGTTAAAAAAAGTATTGACTTAATGTGCCCCGTGCACTAAAATAATATGACAATGATAGAAATCTGAATTTTTAAGCATAGGATTAAAAGAACATTGTATAAGTCCGTGAGGAATATATACATATTAAAATTAATTTTACTCATTGATAAACAGTGAGAGACCGGCCTCGGTGGCGTCGTGGCAGGTCATCGGTCTACAGGCTGGTAGGTACTGGGTTCGGATCCCAGTCGAGGCATGGAATTTTTAATCCAGATACCGACTCCAAACCCTGAGTGAGTGCTCCGCAAGGCTCAATGGGTAGGTGTAAACCACTTGCACCGACCAGTGGTCCATAACTGGTTCAACAAAGGCCATGGTTTGTGCTATCCTGCCTGTGGGAAGCGCAAATAAAATATCCCTTGCTGCCTGTCGTAAAAGAGTAGCCTATGTAGCGACAGCGGGTTTCCTCTAAAAAAAATATGTGTGGTCCTTAACTATATGTCTGACGCCATATAACCGTAAATAAAATGTGTTGAGTGCGTCGTTAAATAAAACATTTCTTTCTTGATAAACAGTGAAGCAAATTTTATATAGAACATATAATAATATTCCAGTGCTTCCCAAACTGTTTCTGATCAGCACATATATCATGTTAATTAGCATATAACATATGTAGCTGTAATGTGTTGATATGATATATTTAACAAATGGTACCTTTTTTCTCTCTTTTTTCATCTTTTAAAACTTAAACTTAATATTTTGTCTAAAATGCATTGTCTGCTCTCTGAACTGTTTCAGCAAGGTAGGTATTAGTCCAGGCAATCTATGCCAAAATATATATGGTACACCCATCACAAATCGCAAAAGTAATGAAATTAACAGTGTTTGTTCAGAATTCTGTCAGGCATAACATATTAAAAATGTAGAAAAAAATATGATTAGTTGAACAGGTAGTAAGTTGGCTTTAAAGTTAGAGCAGTGTTGGCACTGACGTCATCAATATTAGATCAGTCCATATTTGGTAAAAACGAACTTCCCAGGGCACTTTGGCAACTCAGTTGATCTTACATAATATGAGGATGCTGATTGAAAGAAAAAAATATGTTAACAGCTGGTATTTCCATTATTTATTCTTACAAATTAAAGATGGCCGCCACATTATATACTAAAACATGAATTTTAATGTCTAGGCATTTTACAGAATACATATTCATAATATTAATAGTTATTCCTAATTCCTATGTTTTATATGTCAACGAATTCATATATGTTACCTGTGAAGTGCTTTAGTTCGATATTATACCAATATAAGCAACAAACTAACGAAATGCTACAAAATTATTATTATTTCAGTTTTTAGCTTCATTTAATTATTTATAAATACATAAATATATCTGTTTCGTGATAACGTGTAATATGACATACATACAACATTGACGTCTCGCTGACAGCATGGTAACATGTCCAAGTGTATGCGTTAAATCGTCTTTGAAAAGAGTGGCAAATGAAATATGGGTAATTTTGATATTATTATCGGGGGGATACCGTCGCAAAAATAATTCCTCGCGAAAATGTAAAATGAAAGCCCGATCAAAGTTCGAAGTGCACCTAAGTGTAAAGAGCATAATAAATATGGTCATACCTGTCATTGGTGAGATGTTACATTTTTGATATGTTATTTTGTACTACACACAGAGTTGAATACAGTTGCCCCCCACCCCAATATATTTGGCTTTTTTTTTGCTTTTTTCTTTTCTTTTTTTGATAACCTTTACATCTAGACTGAATGTAAAAGTTGTAGTGAGACTAACGGATCGAGATTAACTGTGAGAATTACGGTAACGGGCAAATAACCTTTGAATCATGCCCCGGACCCCACAAATAACTTCGTTCAATTTGCCCCCCCCCCCCCCCCCCAATAATGCCCGCCATGCTACGGGCCGAGATTCGTCAGATAATGTTAAGGCTTTATGCAGCCTTTGCCTCATTGTCAAAAAGTAATTAACTAATTAAAGAAGTAACATATCAAGTTGTTGTTTTCACAATCAAAATCCGCTGCCCCAACAATATATATATAAAAAACAAGAACAAATTTTATGTAAATTTTCAAACTTTTGAATAATCTCCCCTTCGTCGGTGCACCCACGAATTAATAAGAATAGACCAACATACCTATTATTTTATCCGGACCAGCTAGCGTTGAAACAGGCACTGTGCTACCTTTGTTATTTAAGACGGATTTTCCGAATAGTTCTTGAACGGTATCCATGCTAGACAATATCGGGTTCTATTACAATCTCGGTTCCAGTGAAAACACAGACGATCTCGCCGATCTACCAGCATAACGTCGACTGAGCGTCGTCAAGTGCAATCAGTCCGGGAGCCGTGCTAATGAGCTCTTTCAACAATGGACATTTTTCTCTGTTGCGTCAAAACACAATTAATTACAAATTGCAGACGTTAAAGGTTGCTTGCTTTATCTTCACTATTGCTGCTACCAAAATACTGGTTTGTGACATGAAACTATTTTCGAAGTAGTTTGCGAATAATGTGTTTTCTAGAGCTACAATACAATTAATTGTAACGTAGGCCTACAGGTTAATAGGCTTTTTATCATGATTCCTTAGTGTTATTGATTTTTGGTAATACACACAAACATCAGTGACATTAGTTTCAATGGTTTCATAATATTAAATATCACACAAAGAAACTATTTTAATGATGAAGCATTAAGCGAGGAATCCGTGTGTGCGTAGTGCGTGGTGCGTATATACAAGTTTATATAGAATCAATTGAATCGCTTCCATATGTATGCAATGTGTGACATGTAATGCATAATACGTTAATTCCCGAACTTCTCGGTGACCGTTTAAATACGCATCGCGCATTACGCATGACGCGCACAATACGTACACATGGATTCCTAGCCTAGGCTTGGCTACTTTGTAGTGATATGTTTAAGCTAGGAATCCGTATGTACGTAGTGTGTGCGTTATGCGTGATTCGTATTGGAACTATTACCGAAGAGTTCGGGAATAGGAGGTATTCGTAACTAAGCGCCCGGTCATTTACCTTTGTCAAAGTCGTGTCCAAAATTGAGGCTATAAGGGCAGACAGAAGACGTCATAACTAATAGGTATGACAAAGTTTGACATCACTTTGTGCTGCATATCTGCTACCTTAAAATGAATCACTTATCAACATAATATTACAGCTTCCCAATAAAATACAGTGATATAAAATAAGCACAGCGTTTTGTTGTCTTTCCAACATATGTAGTTATTTATTTTGTAATTCGGTTAATACAACACAAATAACAATTTTCAATAGAGCTCTGTCAATGACGTCGCGTAAAAAAAAAGTATGACATCACAGTTGATAGGGTCACATGATACATTTTTTTAACGCGGCGTCTGACGTCAATAGCTATTTTTGGAAGTGTTTTGGGGCATTTAAGATGGTGCTCATTGTAGGGAAAGGCAGTTTTCGAGATTAACGGTATCCCGATATCCCGGGGATATTAGAATTTAATTTTGGATACAATACAATACAATACAATACAAGACTTCAGTAACCCAGTATTCCACCGGGATACCACCACCATAACCACCACCACCACCACCACCATCACTACCACCATCACCACCATCACTACCAACATACTCATTATCGCCATCTTCATTATGACCATCAACATCATCATTACCACCACCACCACCAACATACTCATTATCGCCATCTTCATTATGACCATCAACATCATCATTACCACCACCACCACCACCACCACCATACTCATTATAACCATCTTCATTACAACCATCAACATCATTCCCACACCACCACCATCATCACCACCAGGGGGCGGGGCGTAGCCCAGTGGTAAAACACTTGTTTGATGCGCGGTCGGTTTAGGCTCGATCCCTGCCGGTGGTCCCATTGGGCTATTTCTCGTTCCAGCCAGTGTTCCACAACTGGTGTAGCAAAGGCTGTGGTATGCACTACCTTGTCTGTGGGATGGCGCATATAACCGTAAATAAAAAATGTGTTGAGTGCGTCGTTAAATAAAACATTTCTGTCCTTCTTCATCACCTCCACCAGCATCATCATCATTAATACCGTCTCAGTTCTTATTATCATAAGCATCATTTCCATCGTCATCACTGTCACCACCACCAACATTATTATCATTATTACCACCATCATCAGCAGCAGCATCATTATCACCACCATCATTATTATTACCACCACCCCATTATCGCCACATTCATAGCATCATATCATAGCATTTTGTAAGTGGAATCATAATATAAAATAACTCTTCCAATATGTTGGCGTAATATAATACCAGTAGTTATCTTCCATGTTAACTGTAGGTTAGCGGTTAGTTGTGTACAGCCCGATACCAGCTCCCACCCAGAGCGAGTTTTAACGACTCAATGGGTAGACGTAAGACCACTACACCCGCTTCTCTCTCACTAACAACTAACCCACTGTACTGGACAAACAACCCAGGGGGTGGGGGGTTTGTGGCACTGTGTTCGAAAGTCGAAAAACAACACCCCCCCCCCCCCCCCCAAAAAAAAAAAAAAAAAAAAAACCCCACAAAAACAAACCACAAACACAAGCTTTCATTTGTTTACAACCAATAACCGATGTGTATTTTTGTGCAGGGTGTAGTTAAACATTCATTCATTCACCCATCGACCATTCGGCTTCAATTAAGCAGCTCTGTGTTCTATGTTTTAACTCGACTTCAGAATTGTTATATTGAATCATGTTGAGCACCATTGCATTTGTGTTGTGGTTAAGCTATCGAACATATAAGGCTGGCAGGCACTGGGTTCGCAGCCCGGTACCGGTTTCCACCCAGGGCGAGTTTTAACTACTCAGTGTGGTAGGTGTAAGGCTAGCCTGAGTACTCAGACTGTAAGATAGTTAGGCGGACATTTGGAAGGTTATCAAAGAAAGAAAAAAAGAAATGTTTTATTTAACGACGCACTCAACACATTTTATTTACGGTTATATGGCGTCAGACATATGGTTAAGGACCACATAGATATTGAGAGAGGAAACCCGATGTCGTCACTTCATGGGCTACTCTTTTCGATTAGCAGCAAGGGATCTTTTATATGTACCATCCCACAGACAGGGTAGTACATATCACGGCCTTTGATATGCCAGTCGTGGTGCACTGGCTGGGACGAGAAATAGCCCAATAGGCCCACCGACGGGGATCGATCCTAAACCGACCGCGCATCGAGCGAGCGCTGTACCACTGGGCTACGTCCCGCCCGTGGAAGGTTATCAACGCTCTCTAACCGCCAGAAACATGCAACTGTCGAAATGTCCATCTAGCTCTCTTAGACTCACAGAGTACTCGGGCTAGTATAATGCCACTACACCCACTTCTCTCTCACTAACCACTAACCATCTAGCTCTCTTAGTCTCACCATCACAGTACTCGGGCTAGTATAATGCCACTACACCCACTTCTCTCTCACTAACCACTAACCATCTAGCTCTCTTAGTCTCACCATCACAGTACTCGGGCTAGTATAATGCCACTACACCCACTTCTCTCTCACTAACCACTAACCATCTAGCTCTCTTAGTCTCACCATCACAGTACTCGGGCTAGTATAATGCCACTACACCCACTTCTCTCTCACTAACCACTAACCACTAGCCCACTGTCCTTGACAGACAGCCCAGACAGCTGAGGAGTGCCTAGGACAGCGTGCTTGAACCTTAATTGGATATAAGCACGGAAATCAGTTGAAATAAAACCGGCCTCGGTGGTGTTGTGGTTAAGCTATCGGACTACAGGCTGGTAGGTACAGGGTTCGCAGCCCGGTACCGGTTCCAACCCAGAGCGAGTTCTTAAGAGCTCAGTGGGTAGGTGTAAGGCCACTACACCCTCTTCTCTCTCACTAACCAACAACTAACCCACTGTTGAAATGAAATGAAATGAAATTCATTTGTATGTTTACCATTGTCTGACACCCAATAGCCGATCTATTATTAGTAGTAGTAGTATTACTTTTGTGCTAGGGTGTAGTTAAACATTCATGCATTCATTCATTCATTCATTCATTCATTCATCTATCAATTCATTCATTCGATGACACAGTAGAAAAGTAGTCTGGTAGGAGTACTCGGTTCGTATCCATGTAGTGCCTCCCGGTGCACTGCTAGCCTATATGTTCCCCGATTATAGTTCTATTGTAATTTTTCCGGTGATTTAGATATAATATTGGCTGTACTTACGGTTAATTCCTAAATGAGTTCTTTCTTTGATCTGTCTGTTTGCACGGTTCAGTCGCAAGAGAGCGGGTTTCCGGACTCCTACCACAGTTCTATAGATAGCAGGGGTGGATGTAGCCCGAGTAGGCCTACTCTGACTAGGGTTGATGTAGAATTTGTCTAATCTGATTAAAATTAGCTCTGCACTTGTAATAGTGGAGCTAATTTTAATTAGATTGGAATTTGTCTAGGGGTTACAACAGTATTCTAAAATAGGCTACACGGACATGTGTAACAAATCTTCCAGCCAGCCATATATGTCGTCCACTAAAAAGAAATAAATTAACTGGTTTTATCCGTTGAATACCGAGTTGTCAGAACACTTCCAACTTGGGGGCTGGGGTGATCAGTGAGCTGTCATGCTCCCCACTGGATCCGCGCGAGCGGTGTGTGTGTGTGTGTGTGTGTGTGTGTGTGTGTGTGTAATAAGTCTAGTGGGGAGGGGGGCACACACCAGATGTTTATCTATATTTATATGGTCTGGAACAAAAAACGTATGTATACATTTTCATCCTCGATTTGTGTGTGTGTGGGGGGGGGGGGGGAAGGGGGCACAGAACCCCACGATCCCAATCCCTACAGGCCTCAGCCGCTCTCTCTCTCTCTCGCTCTCTCTCTCGCTCTCTCTCTCTCTCTCTCTCTCTCTCTCTCTCTCTCTCTCTCTCTCTCTCTCTCTCTCTCTCTCTCTCACTTCTCCTCCCTCCCAGGTGAGGGAGGGAGAGAAGTATGAATATTGTCGATTGGTCATAGCAATGGATCTTCCATCCCACGTAAATATCTTTAAAACAATTCATTTCTGAAATGGGGGTAAACATTTGACGTCGTGACAGACATTCATGGCTGTGTCACTGCAGAACTCTTTGAAATTATTTATTTATAAATCATATCTATAAGGTGTTTTAGGCAGTAGTATTATTGTGATTTTAGTGAACATTATTAGAGATACTCTACCTTTATATTACCTTTAACCCTACGTCAATAGATGGACTATTCTAGAGGGTAATTCCTCTAAAAATAATCCAACCAATCAGAAAATGGAAGCGTCATAGCGTATGAGTGTTCGTCGATGGCTGAACTTGAGAGAATGTTATCGTTAATTCTGTGGTTGTTTTAAGCGCATTTCGCTGTCAACATGGACCGATTTGTGGTTTTGCGATGTTATGTCGGCGTGTTGGTTATCTTTGTAAGCGCCGGTGAGTATATCTGTTGATTTTTGTTCGTAAATCTACTTCGCAGGGTTACTGTAAGCTACACTTTGTGTCATTTCAAGTTTCAACACTCTGTTACACTGGCACTTGTCATTGATGTGGAGCGATCGACGTTTTCGTTTTCATTTTAATGTGTATCATGTTTAGCCACGTAAGAATTATTTTAGTATCTCCCCCACCCTATTTATTATTACACTGAATTTTGCCTAGTTCTAAACAATATAGATACCGTTATACCGGAAAAAGGTCACACTCAGTCTTTGACATAACCATATTGATAATACCGGTCATGGGGCACTGTTTGGGACAAGAAAAACATTCATTCACAATTGATACAAACAGGCACTGTAATTGCATGGGGTGGTGTTCAGACTGGCGAGCAGTTTGTAGTGGGTTTGGGACAAGCTACCCCGCTATTTCTATACCACAGCATCAGGGCTCAAACTTAACGACAGCACTGACGGCAATTGCCGTCGTTGAGATAAATTGCCATAGGTAGAGACCATCACCAATGACACTTTTCTGCCTTTGGTAAAGCTCCTCAACAATGGTGTTCATTATCTGCCAATATTTAACATTTACACATTTGAAATATGTCTACATACAACAAAATAGCCTTTCAGTCATATTTATTTGTCACTTTTTAAAAAATTGCCATTGGCAAGCTCACAATAGCCGTCGGTGGGACGTTTTACCCATGGCAATTCTTTTAAAAATTGCCGTGGAACACAAATTCTTAAGTTCGAGCCCTGTAGCATTTTTATATAAAATTTGTAAATCAGCTATTGAGGATTCTAGAAATTGCTAGATACTTGTGTGTTCGTAATATTTCGTGATGGCATCATACACAATCTGACAGTAAGAACAATAGCATACATGTGTTAGTTATGTTTCATCTCATAAAAGAGTTTATATATATAATTACAATAGCATGTGTTAGTTAAGATTCTTCTTGTAGAGGAGTTTAATTAACTTTAAGAAACATGTTTACAACTTGAACTGACATCTTTTTCTTTCTACACTCTGGCTTAGGAACTTGATCCAGTAGTAGCAGCGGTGCTTTATATATATATATATGTGCGTGCGTGTGTGTGTGTGTGTGTGTGCCCCTCCCTCCCCCCTCCCCCCCCCTTCATTCAGTGTTTTTTTGTTTTTCCTGTCAGGTTTTTTTTCTGAATCCCTGAATTCTCAAAATAATGTGTCTGCCATGTCTGTGTTTTCATGCTATCCATGAACCAACAAAACTATTCAACAAATGTTTGAGAAATTACTGCTAGCCATCACAGAAGCTTTGGCTAGTATAAATAGTAACACAATTTATAATTTCCACTAGCCCAGACCACAAATTCAAGGGTTAGAGGATTTGTTGAACCTTGGAACCATGTATGATCCATGATGAATTTGGAATCACTTTCCGAGTGATTTTTCATGGATGTACATACATGTATGGACTAGATGAAATCAGAAGACAGCATCACCATGATGACAAGAATCTTTACTAAACTGATTCTGACGTCATATATAATTGTAAATAAAATATGTTGAGTGAGTAATTAAATATAACATTTCCTTACTTACTAAACTGACAGATGTTCTTAAGCTTACCATATTTTTAATCAAAATAAATTTTTGTCATTGTGCCTTCTCAGATCGATATGTATGTATACATACATGCATATATGCACACCATATCAGTATCAGTTATGATCCGGGGGGGGGGGGGGGGGGGGGGGGGATGCCTGGACGCTCTTTCTCTCCCCCCCCCCCCACTCAGGACGACAATTTTTGTTTTCACTTATTTTAATGAGAGTAAGTGAATCAAAGAATGAATACATACATGTTTAAAGACATCCCAGCAATTTGTTGCATATGAACCCTCCCTGCAAAGAATTCGGGATCAGTGCCTGAGTATAAATGGTTATAATGGTAGGGCAGTGCAGAATGTATAAATGTGAAGGCTTCTATAATGCCTGGTTTTTGTGCTAGACCGAGTTATGGGCTGTGCCACTTGTTCTCCACACATCTCGGTGTGTCACAACACTCAGCCACTGACTCCACCACATGTTGTACTGCGTAGATTTTCTGTACATGTCATACATCAGTGCCAGAATGAGCTGGCCTGCTGGTGTTTCTGCAATTGTTGGCACCATTTTAACAATAATAATAGCAGCTTATATAAGTAGTTGCTACACAGCTAGCTTGGATTTCGCAACATTTATGGGCAGACAGTGTCCGAGATTAAACATTTTGGGTAGTATCCCAGTTGAATACTAACATTTCAAAATCTGATATCCCACCTGAGAATTTAGTATCCCACTTAAATGAAATTCATAAATAACATCGTAACAAACTTGGATGACACTGTTACTTAACTTAACCATTAACTGACGATTTTCATTGTTTCAGCAGAAAATAAAAATGCAGGATTAAAACAATCAATATTATATGGTATCCCGGTGGGATACTGGGTTATTGAATTCTGGTATCCAAAATTAAATTCTGATATTCCCGGAATATCGGGATACCGTTAATCTCGAACACTGGCAGATGTAAGATTTTTTTAGGGAGGGAGTGCGAATTTTGAAAAAGTACATAACATGAATATTAAGTTATCTTTACAGCAATTTTCAACAGAAATAACAAGTTGACCAATGTCTTCCATAAAACACTAAGCGCCGAATTTACAAAGCTGGTTTTCAATGCAGGTGTTTAAGCATTGTAAATGTATGTAGTTAAATTACACACATGTGTCAGACATAAACAGGCTTTGTAAATGTATGTAGTTACATTACACGTGTGTAAGACATAAACAGGCTTTGTAAATGTATGTAGTTACATTACACGCATGTAAGACATAAACAGGCTTTGTAAATGTATGTAGTTACATTACACTTGTGTAAGACATAAACAGGCTTTGTAAATGTATGTAGTTACATTACACGCGTGTAAGACATAAACAGGCTTTGTAAATGTATCAAGTTACATTACATGCATGTAAGACATAAACAGGCTTTGTAAATGTATGTAGTTACATTACACACGTCAGACATAAACAGGCTTTGTAAATGTATGTAGTTACATTACACGCGTGTCAGACATAAACATGCTTTGTAAATTGTGAAACTGTTATGTATTCACCTGTTACATGTAACACTGAATTTTTCAGGACACTGAATTTTGAGGGCTAGGGTTGCACATCCCCAACACCCTCCTCATGGATCCACTGCATATTGTTGATTATAAATTAAACATTTGCAATGTGTCAGGGTTTCTGCCAGAGGGTACCTGTCCTAAAATCTTGGAGATAAAAGGAAATACTGTTTATAACTCATAGATCGATGATAGTAAGAGAACTGCTGTTTAAGATCTGTGAATGACATTTTGCAGTGTTCACTTTCAAAACATTCAAACCCATAACCATCTTGTAGAGGCACTTGTGGTCTGGGGTTTTTTTTTATTGTGTACGGTATGCCTTCAAATTATTTTCTGTCAAAAAGCCTCAGTAGTAGTTTCGATGTGTGAATTAGTGTGTGTGTTGTTTGAGAGATACAGGTATAGAGTTTTGTGATGTTCTTTTAATTATCAACACATTTATGAACATGTGCATATTATAGCCTGAGTACTCTGACTGTAAGAGAGCTAGATGGACCTTTGGAAGTATATACGATCCCATTACAGTCAGAGACCAATTTAAGCTATGTAATTTTCTTTCAATCGCTGCCCACCAAAGAGTTGTCAAGGATTCAATCCTATGTTTGATGTCAGATACATTTACATCAACCATTTTCAAGTTCCTTGATTTAAAAAAAAATCCAGATATTAATCACTATAATACACACACAACAGAAAGAAACCTGACAGCACCCACATTCAGCTATAACCTTCGGCAAACTATATATATATATATATAAAGAATTCCAGCACTATATATATATATATATATATATATATATTTAGTGCTGGAATTCTTTATAGTATATGTATAAATATTTTTTAAGACTCTTTTAAACTTGGTCTGACATACATTGTATATTTGTATATATGTATCAATCAATCAATCAATCAACCATTTGACTCATGCTTACATCCCAGGGTAGATAATAAGGCTATGGAATTTACAATTTGAATTAGAAGAGAAAGATTATTGTTTTTTAATGCATCATAATAACTAAATTTACAATTAGAATTTTAATTTTTTGTTTTTTAATTTGTGTCGGGCCAAAATATGAAATGAATTAGTGTCAAATAGAGCAAGCAGCCAAATTTTTTTTTATATATATATTTGGACTCCATTCCAGGGCAAAATATTTCACGAGAGCCGTTGTTCTGTTCACGTGTCGGTTACGCAAAATTTAAAATCACAGGAACTGCCAATCGGTTACGTGGTGAACAATTACATTCTAACATTAAAAGTACCATACATGTATATCAGTAATGAAAGAGAAAATCAGTTTGTTTTTAAATAAATTTGAACCACCAATGTAGCACAGAACCATAAGTTCAATTGTTGTAGGATTAGGTATGCCTAATTTACTCATCGGTTATGAGAACTATATTCACATAACCGAATAATCGGTTACCTACAATGTAAGTAAAACTCATGTGAACTGACTTCCCGTTCCAGTCCTTTTAAGCCCAAAATTGTGCCATTTTTGTATGTGTATTTTAATTATTCTAGTATTTGTAATGTAGTCTGTGCATTATCCTCCCCTAACCCCCGTAATGCACTGCACAGTGTACAGATTATTTACCATGTCATACTAACCTGTTTTAATTGTGAACAATAAGTGTGATTGTACACAGACCAGGATGTGTGATTACTGTGTGATTACTGTGTGATTAGGAGTTCATTGCAGGGTACGCATGGTTCAGACGCTCACCATGCAGTCTGCATATCTGCCAGGAATGTAGTGTATGTAAAACACTGTAGCACATGTATGGACTGATAGTATGCATTCTATTTAGACCAACTTTCATGCTTATATCCAATTAATGTTGATTAATTAGCTCAATTTGGAGGTGTATTAAGACCAGAATACTAATGTCTTTCTTAGTAACCATTAATCTGTACTGCCCAGATTACTGTAGTGTGTTCCCAGTACAGTGTGTGCCCAGTATAGTATGCTTGAACTTTGAATGGCTATAAAGAATTTTGTTTTTGTTTTGTTTAACGACACTACTGGAGCACATTGATTAATTAATCATCGACTATTGGATGTCAAACATTAATTCTGACTCGTAGTCATCAGAGGAAACCTGCTACATTTTTCGTAATGTGGTAAGGGATCTTTTATATGCACTATCCCACAGACAGGACAGTACATACCACAGCCTTTGATATATCAGTTGTGGTGCTATGGCTGGACGAGAAATAGCCCAATGGGTCTACCGACAGTGATCAATCATAGATGGACTATGCATCAGGCGAGTGTTCTACCACTGGACTATGTTTCACCCTCTTGAATAAGCATCTAAAAATGCCAGGAAGCATGATGGTGGTGGGGCAGTTATATTAATCTGATGTTCATCTGGTTGGTGGAGGGGCAACACTTAATCTGGCCAATTCAGGTTCGGGGTTGGGGGGGGGGGGGGGGGGGGGGTGCCTGATAGTGTTACAGACCTGTCTATAGTGTGTAAAACATGAAATGTGTACATTATGAATAAATGAAATGAGTGTTTAGCAACACTCCAGCATGAAAAATACACCGGCTGTTGATGTTGACTAAGGTTGTACATTTTAAATACATATTTATATCAACCAATTGAATTTATATATATATATATATATATACATACATGCATACATACATACATATACATACATACATACATACATACATACATACATATACTAGCAGGTATACAGTACAAGTATTTCAGTGAATGCCTGTGTAGATACTAGCAGCTAGTAGACATGTCTTTATCTTATACAATATTTAGGATGGCAGGTATGTTGTATCAGGGATAATTTAAGCTGTCGCTCACTAAATCGCCAAATCTGAATTAAAGTTGATTTTGGCGATTATATTTCACTAGTTATTTGACAAAAATGTCATTCAAAAATCGTCCGTCATTTATAGATGTACTGCCATGTTTGCTGTTTGGCTAAGTGAACTTGAATTTGGCTAAATGAACTGGAATTTGGCGACCTATTTTCTTAGCATATATTTGCCAAATTGCTAATACTTTTATGGGCTTAGCCTATTAAATGTGCAGACCCTAGTTTCAGCCCATGAAAATGAAGTTTAATTAATCTACAAACATACAACATACAGTTGGATACGGTTATAACAGAGAGAAGCTAAAGTATGTGATATGTAAACAGGGAAATACCGTCTAAAATAACCATTACTTGTCAGACGAACAGGCATTTTTAGAATTATGAAACAAAATAATTTTGGGGTATTGCAAAATCCTGGATGACCAAAACCACTTGTGGTGTACTAAAATTAATATTCTATATAATAAAATGTAAGTACATGTACTTCTAATTTAAATTATCAAAAATGACTTTAATAATGAAAGATATGTTACAGTGTTTAAAATCTAGGGTCTGTCCCTTTGTGTGTATATGAAAATGGATGATGCGTGTTACACATTTGGCTTGATTAGTTAGTTCCCTGCAGTTCATCATACTCCATCCACTGATCATATTGATTGTGTGAGTTATTGAGTCACAGCCTGAGTCACAAAGTATGCGGACATCAAATATCTGGTGTAATTGGCACAGTTACAATTATGTGGCAATCGGTGGACAAGACAATGATGCTATTACGCAGTGGTGAAAACTTCTCCTGGTAATTAGCACCAATGCTGGATCATTGCCCAATTCCATGATTCATAATCAGGTGCTCACTGGGTCCTTCTTGTTATTTTAAAAATAATTTAAAACATAGTAAATACCCGGTAAATAAAATAATGGGTCTTTGATAGTCGAACCCCTGCAATTGACAAGAACAATCATCAATTCCGTGAAGATTGCCAAACAGTTTTTAATTCTCCACTGCATGGGTTTTTTTTTTTGCTGTTTATAAGTACTACAATGTATATTATATTTTTTTCATGTGTATGTACAGCTACAAGTATAGTATGTGTTAAGTTTTAGACCATGACAACCTGCCATGTGTATGTACAGCTACAAGTATAGTATGTGTTAAGTTTTAGACCATGACAACCTGCCATGTATATGTACAGCTACAAGTATAGTATGTGTTAAGTTTTAGACCATGACAACCTGCCATGTGTATGTACAGCTACAAGTATAGTATGTGTTAAGTTTTAGACCATGACAACCTGCCATGTGTATGTACAGCTACAAGTATAGTATGTGTTAAGTTTTAGACCATGACAACCTGCCATGTGTATGTACAGCTACAAGTATATTATGTGTTAAGTTTTAGACCATGACAACCTGCCATGTGTATGTACAGCTACAAGTATATTATGTTAAGTTTTAGACCATGACAACCTGCCATGTGTATGTACAGCTACAAGTATATTATGTTAAGTTTTAGACCATGACAACCTGCCATGTATATGTACAGCTACAAGTATATTATGTGTTAAGTTTTAGACCATGACAACCTGCCATGTATATGTACAGCTACAAGTATATTATGTGTTAAGTTTTAGACCATGACAACCTGCCATGTGTATGTACAGCTACAAGTATATTATGTTAAGTTTTAGACCATGACAACCTGCCATGTGTATGTACAGCTACAAGTATATTATGTGTTAAGTTTTAGACCATGACAACCTGCCATGTATATGTACAGCTACAAGTATAGTATGTGTTAAGTTTTAGACCATGACAACCTGCCATGTGTATGTACAGCTACAAGTATATTATGTGTTAAGTTTTAGACCATGACAACCTGCCATGTATATGTACAGCTACAAGTATATTATGTTAAGTTTTAGACCATGACAACCTGCCATGTATATGTACAGCTACAAGTATATTATGTGTTAAGTTTTAGACCATGACAACCTGCCATGTGTATGTACAGCTACAAGTATATTATGTGTTAAGTTTTAGACCATGACAACCTGCCATGTATATGTACAGCTACAAGTATAGTATGTGTTAAGCTTTAGACCATGACAACCTGCCATGTGTATGTACAGCTACAAGTATAGTATATGATAAGTTTTAGACCATGACAACCTGCCATGTGTATGTACAGCTACAAGTATATTATGTTAAGTTTTAGACCATGACAACCTGCCATGTATATGTACAGCTACAAGTATATTATGTGTTAAGTTTTAGACCATGACAACCTGCCATGTGTATGTACAGCTACAAGTATATTATGTTAAGTTTTAGACCATGACAACCTGCCATGTGTATGTACAGCTACAAGTATATTATGTTAAGTTTTAGACCATGACAACCTGCCATGTATATGTACAGCTACAAGTATAGTATATGATAAGTTTTAGACCATGACAACCTGCCATGTGTATGTACAGCTACAAGTATATTATGTTAAGTTTTAGACCATGACAACCTGCCATGTATATGTACAGCTACAAGTATATTATGTGTTAAGTTTTAGACCATGACAACCTGCCATGTGTATGTACAGCTACAAGTATATTATGTTAAGTTTTAGACCATGACAACCTGCCATGTGTATGTACAGCTACAAGTATATTATGTTAAGTTTTAGACCATGACAACCTGCCATGTGTATGTACAGCTACAAGTATATTATGTTAAGTTTTAGACCATGACAACCTGCCATGTATATGTACAGCTACAAGTATATTATGTGTTAAGTTTTAGACCATGACAACCTGCCATGTATATGTACAGCTACAAGTATAGTATGTGATAAGTTTTAGACCATGACAACCTGCCATGTGTATGTACAGCTACAAGTATATTATGTGTTAATGTACTGAAGTCTCTTCTTTCTTTCTTCTTTTTTCCCTCTGTTTTTTTTGGGGGGGTCTCTTACTCTTTTTTTTCTTAAAAATAAATAAAACATGCACATTGTATACACTTCTATGCATAGAACATTTCAAATATTTAATGAACACCCATGTGTGTGGTGATGTGTAAAAGTTGGTTTACAAAACTCAACAATTTGCATTAATGTGTATTATGTACATGTAGCATGGACAACATTTGACAACTGTTTAAATAATGACATTGTGATTGACTTGTTATTACACAGGTCTAATGGAGATATAAACAATAACTTCTATAGACCCATATGTACATTAATTGAAGGTTAACATTATAATAAAATTATGAACTATATGAGCTGTAAGCTTTAAATCTATTTCACTGTATACTCTGTATTTCCAATAACAAGTAAAAAGTGTTTTTCCTACTTTGGCCTAATATATGATATTGACGATACTGAAAAACACTGATAATAACCACACACAAAACAAAAGGAGAAAAAAAGCTTTTCTTGTGGGGTGGTATTGTTGAGAGGGGTTCTATAATGGAGCTTAATTCTGTTACTGTAATTCAATATAATGTTCCAAACTATTACCAATTTTATGTCAATAAATGTCAGCAGTGAAGGTGGGGAGAGGGAGGAGTGTATTAATTTACCTTATGGTGGCAATTTTAATGTATTATTTTCAGCCTGCACACACACACACACACACACACACACACACACACACACACACACACCCATCACCCCACTTTACAAACACTGGTAAAAGTTTGTCTAGTTTCTTTATTGTATTAATACTGTTATAAGATTGTGTGTGGCCGGGGCTTGCCTACCAGATGTATCACGTGGTGAGAGAGTGATTTTACCACATCATACAGTGTTTTCAACCAGCAGCAGTCACAAACACTAATGGACTCTAGGGTATTTATCTAACACTATCCCATCAGTGCTTGCTACATGCTCTTAACACTTGCCATCATGCCAGCCACTGTGACTTGTTATATTGCAAGAACACTATCCCATCAGTGCTTGCTACATGCTCTTAACACTTGCCATCATGCCAGCCACTGTGACTTGTTATATTGCAAGAATCTTACGGGTCAGCTCTTACCAAAATAATTCCATCATGGAAATGTGAACAATCATGAAGCTCGGAGTACATGTACCTACATGTATCAATCACTGACAGATTGAATTACAGTTATATTATATGGGTTTGGTTGATTTAGAATTTTAGAGACAAAATAAAAACAGGATTAACATACCCCACTCCCCAAAAATCCACAAAATGCAACAGCATAGAGATATAAAATAGAAGAAATTATCATGTCCATATCTCACCATTCTTACTTCACATATATACATATATACTCCTCAAATTAAGTTAAAGACAACTTTTTAAAAGGGTATTATTATATATTTTTTATTATTTTTAAAAATAGAGGAAAACGTTTTTTGGTTTACAGTCACTTTAACCTTGCCTACAGTTTTACTTGAACAAGATTCATGGGAAACATATTCAAAGCCCGAAACAACAGAGTATTATTTTTAAAATCTGAGCATTTTCTTCAGGACAGTCAGTGAGACTGGGAACAAGCCAGATGATCATCACAAGATGCACGCGCATGATTAAACCTCGTGCTGGGATTGGTGTCCATCAATACACATTGATATAAGTAGCAGCAACTTCAACCTCATGCTGGGATTGGTGTCCATCAATACACGTTGATATAAGCAGCAGCACCTTCAACCTCATGCTGGGATTGGTGTCCATCAATACACGTTGATATAAGCAGCACCTTCAACCTCGTGCTGGGATTGGTGTCTATCAATACACATTGATATAAGCAGCAGCACCTTCAAAATACTGCACCGCTCCAACATGTAACCAAAATGACAACAAGAAAACAAGTAGCTGTTTACTTCGACCGCTGATGAAACTAATGACATGGCTGAATTAAAATTCCATATTCTCTTGCTGATTGAAACCATATAACATGTTTTGGGATTTTTTAAAGGAGTTTTACTATAATACCCCCACTGCTGGACAGCTTTCAGTGCAAAGTTGCTATTGAAATGTTTTTGTTTGATGACTATATGAATGCATATGTCAATTTTGCAATGTCACAGTAGTACGATTACCATGACCTCGATTAATTTACATCTACATGTAATTTATAAAGTTGTCAAATTCTGAAAGTATGTGATCTGAAAAATATTACATACTTTGATTACACTGAATATGCTAACTATTATATTGTAAATATATATTTTAAAAAGTATACCCTCGGTTTACTTTTTTTATCCACATGACCGCATATGATGGAGTCTTTTTCTCTCATCCATTCAATAAATAAACTATTATTTTACACAAAGAAACAAAGATGGCTGATAAAGTTTCTTCTTTATTTGACCATTTTATCATAAGTAAACTACTCAGTCATATTTGCCGCGTCTGTTTTATGGGTTAAATATAATTTAACACTGCAAATTAACAAGATAGCTTTTATAATGAATGTTTTAATAACAAAATATTGATCTAAAAATAACCAACTCGCATTAATATGATGTCATATATTACCAACGACGTAATACTCCCCATGTTAAATGCAGTGATGTCATAGCCTATACAAGACTATAAGACTCCATCATATGTGGTCATGTGAGATAGAAAAAGTACACATGAGGTGGTGGAAATTTCGACCTGGGATGAGGCTTGCCGAGTGCCATGGCTTTCTTTCGACTAGCTCTGTCCTATATACCCGAAGATGAGAGAGAGATTTATTCCGTATGGGCTGACGTCATGGAATGGATCCGTCTTGTACAGCTAGGGATGGGAGAAATTTGTATCCAAAACTATTTTACAAATAGTGAAATGCATGTACTGATCGGCTTGTATGTCAGTTGCATTTATAGTACAGATATCAATTTCATTTACTAGAACTTGATTCTTCAAAGTTAAATTGTATTTGCCAAGTACTTTTTCATATTTGTATTTGAAAGAAAGAAAAAATACTACTGTAACCAGTGTCAGCTACATGTATATTTTGTTATATACTAATTAACTGGTATATGCATGTGTACATGTTGAAATTCATTCAGCTGTAGAAAATTCATTTCTCTGTAAAAACCCATGTATATGTTTGTTAGGTGTAGGAAAGGGGATCCATGTGGGAGATATGTTTCTTCAAGCAGCCATGGCCTCAGTTGACCTTTCGAGAAATGTTTACTGGTTGTTGTGTGCTGTTTTTGTAACTTGGATATCCAGGAAGGTGTGGCCTGCCTGGCAATCTTATCTGGAATCTGGATCCACTTACATCTTTGTATCTCACTGTGCCGTTACATACCACCACACCAACATCATAATGTGAACTGTTTAAACCATCTAAACCATTCTTAAACACACATAGTGATATAATATTAACATCCTTATAACCGTATCATGTTCAAAGCAAGTACATGCATTGTAAACATGTAAAAAAGTATAGGGATCATAACAGTGTTGATATTATTGGTAACATCCTTATATTGTCAATTTGATTTGAAGTACTCTCTGTACATCAGTAAGGAATATAGTACTAATAACTTCCTTATATACCCATTTTATTAATAATGAAGTGTGGGACAAAGTAGTACATGTGGTCGTTCTAGCCAATGCACCTTGACTGGTACATGTATATCAAAGGCTGTGGTATGTGCTATCCTGTCTGTCGGATGGTGCATATAAAAGATCCCTTGCTACTAATGGAGAAATGTAGTAGCTTTTCTCTCTAAGACTACATGTACATGTCAAAATTACCAAATGTTTCACATCCAATAGCTAGCCGATGATTAATAAATCAATGTACTCTAGTAGTGTCATTGAGCAAAACAAACATTTAAGTAGTGTGGTGGATGGTATATATATATATATATATATAATGTTTGCATTTACATGTATGTTTGCCTCCTAGTCCTATCTCTGTTTGCAGTCTAAAATGGCAGTTTTCGCTGTAAAAGAATTATTATTGATGAATAACATGTACACAGGAAGTTCTATGATATGTGACCTGAGGCCCATTTCACTAAATCCTCACAATTTTGTGATCTTGCAGGGCAATGCAAAAAGACTTGTAAAGATGATGTGAACTTTGTGGATTAGGCCCTACATGTATGTGTTTAAAGGGACTGTCCTCAGTTTGGAGCCAGTGGACATAAAACATTTCAGATCAACAGAATCACTTCGGCGACTAAATTTTTATCTTAAATAAAATAAAAATAGTTTAAAATACCAGTATCTGTATGTCTGATGAGTGTGCTAATGTTGTAGCAATCATTGTGTTATTCTACTTTGTAATATATACATGTATGTTTCCATACATACCAAATTATTGGAAGGTAAAGTCTTATTCAGACAACTGCAGCAATTAGGATGTTTATATGGACTCTGCATACTCTAAACAAGGAAAACACTTTAACATGCAATCTTAGTCATCAAAAACGTGTCAGTCAGCCGTTGTAGATTTTCAAATAGATCTCTCTTCTATACTGTAGATAAAATTATTTCATTTTAATATTTTATGGGCCTATTATTAAATTTCCGTTACATGCATTACAATATAACATCATCCCATTGGTCCAGATGTAGCAACGGGAGTTTGTTCATTACTCGATGAACTTAAAAATTACGTCGTCGGGGAAATTCATATATGATGACGTCATTTTATATGGACAAGTTAGCTTATTGAGCGTTATTGTTTATGGACCAAAAATAATTCAAACTAAAGAATGAACTTTTTTTTTGTGTGTCATTATTAGCAAGTATGATTCAAATTTAATTACAAGTATTGTCTGTTACATTCATCTGGGTATCAAGAAAAATCATCCGCAAAATTATGTGTGAATGGCTTCACCGATTCACACATTTTACAAATGATCTTTTTTTTTCATACTGCCATGAATGTAAAAGAAATAACAGACAATCATTAAATACACTTCTCTTCCAACTGCTTCTTGTTCCAGTCTTGCCAGAAAAAGGCGAGTAAGCTTGTCCTCCCCTAGCCCCACACTCGCCCTCCACTAGCCCCAGTCATCTTCCCCTAGCCCCACACTCGCCCTCCCCTAGCCCTGCACTCGCCCTCCACTAGCCCCACACTCGCCCTCCACTAGCCCCAGTCATTGTCCCCTAGTCCCACACTCGCCCTCCCCTAGCCCCACACTCGCCCTCCCCTAGCCCCACACTCGCCCTCCCCTAGCCCCAGTCATTGTCCCCTAGCCCCACACTTGCCCTCCCCTAGCCCCAGTCATTGTCCCCTAGCCCCACACTCACCCTCCCCTAGCCCCAGTCATTGTCCCCTAGCCCCACACTCGCCCTCCCCTAGCCCCACACTCGCCCTCCCCTAGCCCCCACACTCGCCCTCCCCTAGCCCCAGTCATTGTCCCTTAGCCCCACACTCGCCATCCCCTAGCCCCACACTCACCATCCCCTAGCCCCACACTCGCCCTCCCCTAGCCCCAGTCATTGTCCCCTAGCCCCACACTCGCCCTCCCCTAGCCCCACACTCGCCCTCCCCTAGCCCCACACTCATCGTCCCCTAGCCCCACACTCGCCCTCTCCTGGCCCCACACTCGCTCTCCCTTAGCCCCACACTTGCCCTCCCCTAGCCCCACACTCGCCCTCCCCTAGCCGCACACTTTCCCTCCCCTAGCCCCACACTCGCCCTCCCCTAGCCTTACACTCACCCTCCCCTAGTCCCACACTCACCATAAACATTTCAAAGAAGATATTAAGACAAACAGACTGCCTAGCAATAAATAGAGAATAATATGAGTGGCCTTTGCACTTGTAGCTAACTTACGTGTCCCAGACGATTGTGAGGTTTACTATATGTCACAGTGTAATCGATTTCTATTGTGCTGTTTTTTCATTAGATGTATGGCATATGTGACCTGGTCATCACCTAGGAGCAGCCAGTGGTATGTCTTGAAATTGTTAACAGATGTACATGTGTTAACAAGTATGTGTTATAAAAAATAACGAATAATGTTCTCACCAACAGGTGTGTATAAGCAACATTTTTTAATCAGTTTTATTTAAAACTCCATTTGATTACTTGACTATAACACAATTAATACTGGAGTGGACTTCAGACTGACTTACTTTGTGATTAGTGGTGTGCACATTGTTACAACTGTACAAGTAACTGTATTACCCATATTTGAAATGTGCAGTGCCAGTATGGTTTATCTCTGAAACAAGTTGATTTCTAATTCGGTTCACATTGGTAAGATTCTTTAAATATTCTAGGACTGACATATCACATAAACATACATGTATATACGTTTCATAGAAACACTAAAATATATATTTAGGAGCTGTTATCGTGCAACTTTCATGAGCATACGCTGGAAGTAGATGGGAGGGTGGTGATATAAACATATGCCTATTTTAAAAAAAATAAAAAAATTGTGCTTTTAATTTAAATGTTGATAAAAATATTCTATGGAAGATCAAAATATTTAATGGCTTTAAGGCAGTGGGAGGGAACCACAAAAGAATATTTGTATATACAGTCGTGACTGGACCGTGGTCTAATGGCAACCGTATATAATGGTCACCTGACCATAACCGTCACCATAAATCCTGCCCAATCATGCATTTCCTTCCTTAACCGGCCTCGGTGGTGTTGTGGTTAGGCTGGTAGGTACTGGGTTCGGATCCCAGTCGAGGCATGGGATTTTTAATCCAGATACCGACTCCAAACCCTGAGTGAGTGCTCCGCAAGGCTCAGTGGGTAGGTGTAAACCACTTGCACCAACCAGTGATCCATAACTGGTTCAACAAAGGCCATGGTTTGTGCTATCCTGTCTGCGCAAATAAAAGATCCCTTGCTGCTAATTGGAAAGAGTAGCCCATGAAGTAGCGACAGTGGGTTTCCTCTCAAAATCTGTGTGGTCCTTAACCATATGTCTAACGCCATATAACTGTAAACAAAATGTGTTGAGTGCGTCGTTAAATAAAACATTTCTTTCTTTCTTTTTTTTTTCCTTCCTTATTTTACCTGTATATAACAGCCACCTGTATAACACGGCCATGATGTTTGTTTAGCCATTACACATTGGCAAACTGACCCTTTTGTTAATGTATAATGATTTTTTTAGCTGGAATCTTTTGCGTCTCGTGGAGTAGAAAGCAGTCAAAAATAAATGACTTTTTCAAAAGGTGAATAATAGAGTGACTTTCAACAAAACACGTTCAATTATGCTTTGAATAACATTTTTATGTAGTAAAAATATTTGTTTCTCTCTCTCTCTCTCTCTCTCTCTCTCTCTCTCTCTCTCTCTCTCTCTCTGATTTGATATTTTTGTGACACCTGTTGACACTTTTATGCATTCCAGTTTAGTTTTAGCTCTCATAGTAAACTATTTCATATGTGTTTTTAGTTTACCTGCATATAACAGCCACTTGTCATAAATGGCCACTTTTGCCAGGTCCCTTGAGTAGCCATTATATACAGGTTGGACTGTACATGTGGATGCTCTTTTACCTGTTTGAAGCATCTTGTAAGGTGTATGTTGTACATACATGCACGTCTATGTACAGCCAGATCGAGCGCTTAATAGTAGGTGACAGTGTTTGGCAGCCACTGCTGCTTAAATATATAGAGGCTATTTCATGGGGGGTTTTCGAATTCGTGAAAATATGGTTTTCACACATCACTCGTTGACATAAAAATCGTATTCAGAAAAAACACCATGAAATGGTCTATTTATTATATACATCTTTCCTACTTTTTGACAATATCTTTTGGGGTTTTTGTAATATCTTTCGTTTATCTTATCGAAAACACATAACGCTATGATATATTTCTACCTATGGAACTTTTCCAGAAAAATTACTTGACCATAGACTTTTAAAAATAAATTTGAATCAAATTTATCTTTATTAACATTTATTTAATAATACTGCGGTGCAAACATACCTGACAAAGCGATCCTCCAAAAACTCCCACAAAAACAAAACGAATTGAACGCCGTTAAATTCTTACACTTACACTCGATGACATTATACATTGTGTCGTCATTATGCAGCTTTGTATTCAATTCGTTTTAGATATTTGATCGTAATTGCACTTCGTATCCCTTTTTTTATAGGTACAGTTGTTTAAATTACATTTTTTATTTTTCAAATACGATCAGATGCATTGGTAATCATCAGATTTAAATACGAAGTAACGCGACAAAGGGAGATAATTTAATCATGCACTTTTACAAAAAAGTAAATATGATTTCTATATTTTCACTGTAGCTAAAATATAGTGAAAATATGACTTTTTACCGGATATCACTTTTATGGTTTCCGTAGATCTATATATTTCATTGCTATGTATATAATAAAAGTGTTTATTTAATAATTATAATTATAAAAGTGGCAAGTGATCAGTGGATATAGTCACCTAGTTTTCACACACACAGAAACAGCCACTGCTGCTTAAATACACACACACACACACACACACACACACACACACACACACACACACACACAGTTTCAACTCTGAAATAAAACATTTCTGTTTTTTTACATGTATATATACATTCCAATATATTTATTGTCTTCAAAGGCCACCTTATGGTTTCCAAAATAACATAATGTAGCCTAGTTCACGGTAACCTTTGCCCAAGAACTAAGAATAATATTTACACTTATATATACAGTGAACCGTGCCTGTGTAAAGAAGTCACCCTGATTTAGTGGTCACCCTGATTTAGTGGTCACCTCTGTCCAGCAACATTTTTGCTCGTTTTTGGTGGCTGCTTATAAGACAGCTTTAATAATTAACTGGTTGTTTTTTCTACACAAGTTTCTTTCCACATTTCCTGCCCTGTTAATAAGTGTTGGGTTTCTGGACGGGAAATGACAAACACCTGACCAGTCTGTCCAAATCTTGAAGTCTTCAGATTGGTGGCTTCAGCTGCAGGGAGTTAGCTCTGTCAGGGTCAACTCAAGCAGAACGCTGAGTGGTTTCCAAGATCCCCAGTTATGTAGCCTCAGCTTGTAGAAATACACATGGGATATTGGTATGGGTGATTTACTCACCATAAATATCTCCTTTAATTATGTTCTGTCCGAACCATTTTTCACTAATGAGTTGAAAATGCTATGGTGGCAGGAAATAGCTTAGCATGTATAAATATACATGTATGTATGTATGTATGTGTATCGGTGTTATTGAACTCACTTGCTGTAAAAGTTATCAAAAATTAACTATTAGGCCATGTAAAAAACCAATTGGTTGGTGAACATTCTACTCTGCGAACTAATTCAGAGGGTGGGACGTACACATGTATAGTCCAGTGCTCACCTGAATTGTGATTGGTCTATAGGATCGATTCCTGTCGTTGAGCCCTTTGGCTTATTTCTTGTTATATAGCCAGTGCACCTCGACTGGTATATCAAAGGCCATGGTATGTGCTCTCATGTCTATGCGATGGAGCATATAAAAGATCTCTGTCACTAATGGAAAAATGTAGCGGGTTTTGTTTATTAGACTCTGTCAGAATTATGTTATTATGTTTGACCTGCAATAGCCGATGACAAATAAATCAATGTGCTCTAGTAATGTTTTTAAACAAAACAACCTTTAACTGGGAACTAATTCTCTCAATGCAGTGCATGCATAAACAACCTTTAACTGGGAACTAATTCACTCAATGCAGTGCATGCATAAACAAGCTTTAACTGGGAACTAATTCACTCAATGCAGTGCATGCATAAACCACCTTTAACTGGGAACTAATTCACTCAATGCAGTGCATGCATAAACCACCTTTAACTGGGAACTAATTCACTCAATGCAGTGCATGCATAAACCACCTTTAACTGGGAACTAATTCACTCAATGCAGTGCATGCATAAACAAGCTTTAACTGGGAACTAATTCACTCAATGCAGTGCATGCATAAACACTTGCAAGAACAATGAAGTATTTCTCAAGAAAGCTTAACAGGCATTTGTCAATTAGGCCTCGATGGTTGATAATTGAAGTTAATTCTTTAAATGTCTTGTCACTGCCCATTTTCTTACACATACAGGTATATGTAATGTGCCACTCTTTTTACTTTTGTTTTTATATACATGTACTGTGTAGGCAGGTTTTAATAATTGATATACAGCTTGCCATATATCAGTTTTTTAACATTAACATTATCACCAATGGAATATAATTTGGTGCAATGGAACCGAGAAATGCCTGAACCTAGTTAGAGAGCTGGGCAGGGCTTGTTATTGCAGCAGTAGTGTGATAGCACTGTGTGAACCATGTGATACCAGCAGGCAGTGTTCATGCATCCTGGGACAGTCTGACATACAGAAGAACGACCTGGATTCCAACACACTGCCAGGAACTTTCTTTGTGTAAACATGTTTAAAGTAGACATCTTTGTAAACAACAGGAATGTATGATTTTATGGGACTGTCAGAGATTGATCCCCGTTGGTGGACCCATTGGGCTATTTC
The DNA here is from genome assembly GCF_016097555.1 of Gigantopelta aegis. Classification (NCBI taxonomy): domain Eukaryota; kingdom Metazoa; phylum Mollusca; class Gastropoda; order Neomphalida; family Peltospiridae; genus Gigantopelta; species Gigantopelta aegis. The sequence continues at coordinate 5,289,380 of NC_054706.1, forward strand.
TCGCTCCAGCAGTGCTCCACGACTGCACACCAAAGACTGTGGTATGTGCTATCCAGTTTATTGGATGGTGCATATAAAAGATCCCTTGCTACTAATGGGGAAAATGTAGCGGGTTTCATCTCAAAGACTATATATAAAAAATACCTTGAATGTTTGACATCCAATAGCCGATGATTAATAAATCAGTGTGCTCTAGTGGTGTCTTTAAACAAAACATCCTTTTATATGATCTTATACTGCTTTAGGTTTGCTATGACATCCCTCAGCTGAGCTTTTCTGATAATCGTTTGTCAATTGCCATTTGTCTACAGGTTCATATACATGTACTAATAAATTAAAATTAATATTTAACGTTGAAAATATTAGTCTATCTCCCCCTAAAGTAGTGATTGAACCATTCTGAAACACAAGTCTTCTGGGGCAATTTATGGAAACTACTAGAGATTTAGATTTTATGATTGTCGAATTGTTTATAAATTTAAAATAATTAAAATTGAAGTTTAATATTGAACATATATATTAAAGGTTATCTTCTCATAGAGGTGTGCTTCCAAGGATATAGTTCTGAAACATGCTTCAGGGATGAAAAATGTCCACATTTTCGCAGAATACTACATTTCGATACTATGTGTACCTGAAAACCTTTTCTGTATTTTTCTTTGTTGAAAAGTTCTTGGTTTAATCTCTATTTTTCAAAAAAAAATTATATCCAGTCATTTTTATCTTTGAAATGTAAATTTCACATTGAATCATCTAATACATGTAGTGAAAATAAATAATAAATAATAAAATTTAGTAAACTATACATTTGTTGATTATTACATTTTGTATTTTAACTTTTCCAAACATAAAAAAAAAGGTAATTAGCTGAGTTGTTGAACTGACACACCAGTTGTTTTTTGGTTGATTTTCAGTAAAATGGTTTTCACAAAGTGGACGGGAGTTGACCTGAAAACTGTGAAATGCTAGTACATGGTACTATACAGAGTGTTTAACTTTCTAAAGAGCAATTTAGTTTGTATGTTTTAAAACATCTCTCAACAAGCTACTTTCTTCTTAACCACCAACAACTGACCATTAACCACTAACTACATGTATAGTAACCACCAACAATTGACCATTAACCACTAACTACATGTATAGTAACCACCAACAACTGACCATTAACAACTAACTACATGTATAGTAACCACCATCAACTGACCATTAACCACTAACTACATGTATAGTAACCACCAACAACTGACCATTAACCACTAACTACATGTATAGTAACCACCAACAACTGACCATTAACCACTAACTACATGTATAGTAACCACCAACAACTGACCATTAACCACTAACTACATGTATAGTAACCACCAACAACTGACCATTAACCACTAACTACATGTATAGTAACCACTAACAACTGACTGCTTTCCTGGACAGACCGCCGAGATGACCATCATGTGTGCCCAGGACAGCTTGCTTGAACCTTGATTGGAGATGACCACATAAAATAAAATATCCAGATTCATATTGAGTATTTCACAATGTACCCATCTGTAGGCTTTCTGCATTATGACAACCAAAAGATAGAAAGAAGTGGTTTTATTTCATGATGCGCTGCACACAACTCATTTGTTGGACGGGGTTTTTTCCTGTCCCAATAGTTTAAAATGTGCCAAGTTGTCATTTAAATTGACTGTAAATCATACAATATTAGTGTTCTTAAAATTTAGGTCACTTCCAATAAGTGACATATTAGTGACATTTCATACAATCACTAACTGTGTGTTTATTTGCAGACTTGTGGGCAGTGGAGGGCTGCTCGTTTGATACTATCACTAACTGTGTGTTTATTTGTTGACCTGTGGGCCCTGTAGGGCTGCTCGTTTGATACTATCACTAACTGTGTGTTTATTTGCAGACCTGTGGGCGGTGGAGGGCTGCTCGTTTCATACTATCACTAACTGTGTGTTTATTTGTTAACTTGTGGGTGGTGTAGGGCTGCCTGTTTCATACTATCACTGACTGTGTGTTTATTTGTTGACATGTGGGCGGTGGAGGGCTGCCTGTTTCATACTATCACTAACTGTGTGTTTATTTGTTGACATGTGGGCGGTGGAGGGCTGCCTGTTTCATACTATCACTAACTGTGTGTTTATTTGTTGACATGTGGGCGGTGGAGGGCTGCCTGTTTCATACTATCACTAACTGTGTGTTTATTTGTTGACATGTGGGCGGTGGAGGGCTGCCTGTTTCATACTATCACTAACTGTGTGTTTATTTGTTGACCTGTGGGCGGTGGAGGGCTGCCTGTTTCATACTATCACTAACTGTGTGTTTATTTGTTGACATGTGGGCGGTGGAGGGCTGCCTGTTTCATACTATCACTAACTGTGTGTTTATTTGTTGACATGTGGGCGGTGGAGGGCTGCCTGTTTCATACTATCACTAACTGTGTGTTTATTTGTTGACCTGTGGGCGGTGGAGGGCTGCCTGTTTCATACTATCACTAACTGTGTGTTTATTTGTTGACATGTGGGCGGTGGAGGGCTGCCTGTTTCATACTATCACTAACTGTGTGTTTATTTGTTGACATGTGGGCGGTGGAGGGCTGCCTGTTTCATACTATCACTAACTGTGTGTTTATTTGTTAACTTGTGGGTGGTGTAGGGCTGCCTGTTTCATACTATCACTAACTGTGTGTTTATTTGTTGACCTGTGGGCGGTGGAGGGCTGCCTGTTTCATACTATCACTAACTGTGTGTTTATTTGTTGACCTGTGGGCGGTGGAGGGCTGCCTGTTTCATACTATCACTAACTGTGTGTTTATTTGTTAACTTGTGGGTGGTGTAGGGCTGCCTGTTTCATACTATCACTAACTGTGTGTTTATTTGCAGACTTGTGGGCGGTGGAGGGCTGCCTGTTTCATACTATCACTAACTGTGTGTTTATTTGTTGACCTGTGGGCGGTGGAGGGCTGCCTGTTTCATACTATCACTAACTGTGTGTTTATTTGCAGACTTGTGGGCGGTGGAGGGCTGCCTGTTTCATACTATCACTAACTGTGTGTTTATTTGCAGACTTGTGGGCGGTGGAGGGCTGCCTGTTTCATACTATCACTAACTGTGTGTTTATTTGTTGACATGTGGGCGGTGGAGGGCTGCCTGTTTCATACTATCACTAACTGTGTGTTTATTTGCAGACTTGTGGGCGGTGGAGGGCTGCCTGTTTCATACTATCACTAACTGTGTGTTTATTTGTTGACATGTGGGCGGTGGAGGGCTGCCTGTTTCATACTATCACTAACTGTGTGTTTATTTGCAGACTTGTGGGCGGTGGAGGGCTGCCTGTTTCATACTATCACTAACTGTGTGTTTATTTGTTGACCTGTGGGTGGTGGAGGGCTGCCTGTTTCATACTATCACTAACTGTGTGTTTATTTGTTGACTTGTGGGCGGTGGAGGGCTGCCTGTTTCATACTATCACTAACTGTGTGTTTATTTGTTGACCTGTGGGCGGTGGAGGGCTGCCTGTTTCATACTATCACTAACTGTGTGTTTATTTGTTGACCTGTGGGCGGTGGAGGGCTGCCTGTTTCATACTATCACTAACTGTGTGTTTATTTGTTGACATGTGGGCGGTGGAGGGCTGCCTGTTTCATACTATCACTAACTGTGTGTTTATTTGTTGACCTGTGGGCGGTGGAGGGCTGCCTGTTTCATACTATCACTAACTGTGTGTTTATTTGTTGACCTGTGGGCGGTGGAGGGCTGCCTGTTTCATACTATCACTAACTGTGTGTTTATTTGTTGACATGTGGGCGGTGGAGGGCTGCCTGTTTCATACTATCACTAACTGTGTGTTTATTTGTTGACCTGTGGGCGGTGGAGGGCTGCCTGTTTCATACTATCACTAACTGTGTGTTTATTTGTTGACATGTGGGCGGTGGAGGGCTGCCTGTTTCATACTATCACTAACTGTGTGTTTATTTGTTGACCTGTGGGCGGTGGAGGGCTGCCTGTTTCATACTATCACTAACTGTGTGTTTATTTGTTGACATGTGGGCGGTGGAGGGCTGCCTGTTTCATACTATCACTAACTGTGTGTTTATTTGTTGACATGTGGGCGGTGGAGGGCTGCCTGTTTCATACTATCACTAACTGTGTGTTTATTTGTTGACATGTGGGCGGTGGAGGGCTGCCTGTTTCATACTATCACTAACTGTGTGTTTATTTGTTGACATGTGGGCGGTGGAGGGCTGCCTGTTTCATACTATCACTAACTGTGTGTTTATTTGCAGACTTGTGGGCGGTGGAGGGCTGCCTGTTTCATACTATCACTAACTGTGTGTTTATTTGTTGACCTGTGGGTGGTGGAGGGCTGCCTGTTTCATACTATCACTAACTGTGTGTTTATTTGTTGACTTGTGGGCGGTGGAGGGCTGCCTGTTTCATACTATCACTAACTGTGTGTTTATTTGTTGACCTGTGGGCGGTGGAGGGCTGCCTGTTTCATACTATCACTAACTGTGTGTTTATTTGTTGACCTGTGGGCGGTGGAGGGCTGCCTGTTTCATACTATCACTAACTGTGTGTTTATTTGTTGACATGTGGGCGGTGGAGGGCTGCCTGTTTCATACTATCACTAACTGTGTGTTTATTTGTTGACCTGTGGGCGGTGGAGGGCTGCCTGTTTCATACTATCACTAACTGTGTGTTTATTTGTTGACCTGTGGGCGGTGGAGGGCTGCCTGTTTCATACTATCACTAACTGTGTGTTTATTTGTTGACATGTGGGCGGTGGAGGGCTGCCTGTTTCATACTATCACTAACTGTGTGTTTATTTGTTGACCTGTGGGCGGTGGAGGGCTGCCTGTTTCATACTATCACTAACTGTGTGTTTATTTGTTGACATGTGGGCGGTGGAGGGCTGCCTGTTTCATACTATCACTAACTGTGTGTTTATTTGTTGACCTGTGGGCGGTGGAGGGCTGCCTGTTTCATACTATCACTAACTGTGTGTTTATTTGTTGACATGTGGGCGGTGGAGGGCTGCCTGTTTCATACTATCACTAACTGTGTGTTTATTTGCAGACTTGTGGGCGGTGGAGGGCTGCCTGTTTCATACTATCACTAACTGTGTGTTTATTTGTTGACATGTGGGCGGTGGAGGGCTGCCTGTTTCATACTATCACTAACTGTGTGTTTATTTGCAGACTTGTGGGCGGTGGAGGGCTGCCTGTTTCATACTATCACTAACTGTGTGTTTATTTGTTGACATGTGGGCGGTGGAGGGCTGCCTGTTTCATACTATCACTAACTGTGTGTTTATTTGCAGACTTGTGGGCGGTGGAGGGCTGCCTGTTTCATACTATCACTAACTGTGTGTTTATTTGTTGACCTGTGGGTGGTGGAGGGCTGCCTGTTTCATACTATCACTAACTGTGTGTTTATTTGTTGACTTGTGGGCGGTGGAGGGCTGCCTGTTTCATACTATCACTAACTGTGTGTTTATTTGTTGACCTGTGGGCGGTGGAGGGCTGCCTGTTTCATACTATCACTAACTGTGTGTTTATTTGTTGACCTGTGGGCGGTGGAGGGCTGCCTGTTTCATACTATCACTAACTGTGTGTTTATTTGTTGACATGTGGGCGGTGGAGGGCTGCCTGTTTCATACTATCACTAACTGTGTGTTTATTTGTTGACATGTGGGCGGTGTAGGGCTGCCTGTTTCATACTATCACTAACTGTGTGTTTATTTGTTAACTTGTGGGTGGTGTAGGGCTGCCTGTTTCATACTATCACTAACTGTGTGTTTATTTGTTGACCTGTGGGCGGTGGAGGGCTGCCTGTTTCATACTATCACTAACTGTGTGTTTATTTGTTGACCTGTGGGCGGTGGAGGGCTGCCTGTTTCATACTATCACTAACTGTGTGTTTATTTGTTAACTTGTGGGTGGTGTAGGGCTGCCTGTTTCATACTATCACTAACTGTGTGTTTATTTGCAGACTTGTGGGCGGTGGAGGGCTGCCTGTTTCATACTATCACTAACTGTGTGTTTATTTGTTGACCTGTGGGCGGTGGAGGGCTGCCTGTTTCATACTATCACTAACTGTGTGTTTATTTGCAGACTTGTGGGCGGTGGAGGGCTGCCTGTTTCATACTATCACTAACTGTGTGTTTATTTGCAGACTTGTGGGCGGTGGAGGGCTGCCTGTTTCATACTATCACTAACTGTGTGTTTATTTGTTGACATGTGGGCGGTGGAGGGCTGCCTGTTTCATACTATCACTAACTGTGTGTTTATTTGCAGACTTGTGGGCGGTGGAGGGCTGCCTGTTTCATACTATCACTAACTGTGTGTTTATTTGTTGACATGTGGGCGGTGGAGGGCTGCCTGTTTCATACTATCACTAACTGTGTGTTTATTTGCAGACTTGTGGGCGGTGGAGGGCTGCCTGTTTCATACTATCACTAACTGTGTGTTTATTTGTTGACCTGTGGGTGGTGGAGGGCTGCCTGTTTCATACTATCACTAACTGTGTGTTTATTTGTTGACTTGTGGGCGGTGGAGGGCTGCCTGTTTCATACTATCACTAACTGTGTGTTTATTTGTTGACCTGTGGGCGGTGGAGGGCTGCCTGTTTCATACTATCACTAACTGTGTGTTTATTTGTTGACCTGTGGGCGGTGGAGGGCTGCCTGTTTCATACTATCACTAACTGTGTGTTTATTTGTTGACATGTGGGCGGTGGAGGGCTGCCTGTTTCATACTATCACTAACTGTGTGTTTATTTGTTGACCTGTGGGCGGTGGAGGGCTGCCTGTTTCATACTATCACTAACTGTGTGTTTATTTGTTGACCTGTGGGCGGTGGAGGGCTGCCTGTTTCATACTATCACTAACTGTGTGTTTATTTGTTGACATGTGGGCGGTGGAGGGCTGCCTGTTTCATACTATCACTAACTGTGTGTTTATTTGTTGACCTGTGGGCGGTGGAGGGCTGCCTGTTTCATACTATCACTAACTGTGTGTTTATTTGTTGACATGTGGGCGGTGGAGGGCTGCCTGTTTCATACTATCACTAACTGTGTGTTTATTTGTTGACTTGTGGGCGGTGGAGGGCTGCCTGTTTCATACTATCACTAACTGTGTGTTTATTTGTTGACCTGTGGGCGGTGGAGGGCTGCCTGTTTCATACTATCACTAACTGTGTGTTTATTTGTTGACATGTGGGCGGTGGAGGGCTGCCTGTTTCATACTATCACTAACTGTGTGTTTATTTGTTGACATGTGGGCGGTGGAGGGCTGCTCGTTTCATACTATCACTAACTGTGTGTTTATTTGTTGACCTGTGGGCGGTGGAGGGCTGCCTGTTTCATACTATCACTAACTGTGTGTTTATTTGTTGACCTGTGGGCGGTGGAGGGCTGCCTGTTTCATACTATCACTAACTGTGTGTTTATTTGTTGACATGTGGGCGGTGGAGGGCTGCCTGTTTCATACTATCACTAACTGTGTGTTTATTTGTTGACCTGTGGGCGGTGGAGGGCTGCCTGTTTCATACTATCACTAACTGTGTGTTTATTTGTTGACATGTGGGCGGTGGAGGGCTGCCTGTTTCATACTATCACTAACTGTGTGTTTATTTGTTGACATGTGGGCGGTGGAGGGCTGCCTGTTTCATACTATCACTAACTGTGTGTTTATTTGTTGACCTGTGGGCGGTGGAGGGCTGCCTGTTTCATACTATCACTAACTGTGTGTTTATTTGTTGACATGTGGGCGGTGGAGGGCTGCCTGTTTCATACTATCACTAACTGTGTGTTTATTTGTTGACCTGTGGGCGGTGGAGGGCTGCCTGTTTCATACTATCACTAACTGTGTGTTTATTTGTTGACCTGTGGGCGGTGGAGGGCTGCCTGTTTCATACTATCACTAACTGTGTGTTTATTTGCAGACTTGTGGGCGGTGGAGGGCTGCCTGTTTCATACTATCACTGACTGTGTGTTTATTTGTTGACCTGTGGGCGGTGGAGGGCTGCCTGTTTCATACTATCACTGACTGTGTGTTTATTTGCAGACCTGTGGGCGGTGGAGGGCTGCCTGTTTCATACTATCACTGACTGTGTGTTTATTTGTTGACCTGTGGGCGGTGGAGGGCTGCTCGTTTCATACAATCACTGACTGTGTGTTTATTTGTTGACCTGTGGGCCCTGTAGGGCTGCTCCTTTCATACAATCACTGACTGTGTGTTTATTTGCAGACCTGTGGGCGGTGGAGGGCTGCTCGGAGCTGGTGAAGTCGACCCGGTATCACTTGGACACATACAAGAACACATGCTACATGTTCGTCAACCAGGAGATGTACTGGGGCCAGGCCTCGCAGTACTGCTTCGACATGGGTGGTGACCTCGTGGCCATCACGAGGGCAGACATCCAAGACTTCATCAACAAGAAGCTGCGGTCACGTGAACTCGGCTGGAGAAACAACGGAGTGTGGATTGGAGCCAGATACTACGAGGACACGGGCTGGATCTGGACAACTGGTAGGCTAGATAGAGATCGACGATCTGTACAGTACATGATCAGTGCAGCAAATAATGTCAACATTAGCTACCTATTCATGTAGATGGTTTCCTAGAGGTAGCCAAGGAGCATCTCTCTGGGTTAAGAACATCTGATGCGCGATCGGTCTAGGATCAATCCCTGTCGGTGGACCCACTGGGCTATTTTTCATTCCAGTCAGTACACCCTGAATGAAACCTCACCGAGTCAAACCACTTAGGATACTTAACTTTGAATGTAGCATTAAATAAGACTATTGATCATTGGTGACATACATGACAGGACTAGATAATACTGAAAAATGGTTGTCTTATCCTGTAATGTAATCTGAACTAGTCAATGTACCAGGTACTGTTGTGCTTAACACAGGTGCTTGATCACCCTTATAGTGCACTCAGTTACTTTACGTTCCTACCAGTGCCTACTGATTGCTATGTATCAGATGCTGTGGTATGTACTGAACTGTACATGAAAGATTTCTTGATGCTGTGAGGTAGGAGTAGCATGTGTGGTCACATTTGGTATGTCTCTCTCTTCTTCTCTCTCTCCATTTGTCAGTTTGTTGGGTTCCATCTCTCTTGTCTCTGTCTGTCTGTCTGTCTGTCTGTCTGTCTCTCTCTCTCTCTCTCTCTCTCTCTCTCTCTCTCTCTCTCTCTCTCTCTCTCTCTCTCTCTCTCTCTCTCTCTCTCTCTCTCTCTCTCTCTCTCTCTCTCTCTCTGTTGTAAGTGTAAATGTTTAGAGCAGCTTAGCATTTTCTTGACTTCTTTTCTTGATGTGTGTTTTCAGGAGAGAAGGTCCAGTACGGTAACTGGGCTCGCGGCCAGCCTGGCAAGTTTCTCAACTGGATATCGTTTGAGAACTGTGCAGCCATGAAGCGTGGGGATAACTGGAAGTGGCATGACTTTCACTGCAGACTGATGAAGTTCCACTACAAGTTCATCTGTCAGTTCCGTAAGTGTCAGTGAGGTTCAGTTTTACTACGTTACATGGGTCTGTCTGTCTGTCTGTCTGTCTGCTTGAGACTTCTTACATGTATTTTTGCCTTTCAACCAATAAATGAACATTTTTGATATTTGTTTCCAAAATTATTTTGTCTGGAATTAATTTTCATTCTTTGTCACAGCAGAGGATGTTTCACAATTTAAAATGTTTTTCTTAAATGAACAATTGTGCAGACTATATTGATATTGTGTTAGGGTTTTTCAGAAGAAGGTAAGTCAGATGTCATTTGATGTCTGTCTGTATTTACATGCCACAGTATTTCGTATCACTATAATTACTTAGCTGTAACCACTTCTCTCTTTCATTACAACATATACCACAAACAGTTAATCTCTAGTTTGGACACGACCCAGATGACAGATGTGTGTGCAGGTCAGCATGCTTGAATCTTAATTGAATATACCATAAACACACCAAATGGTTTTGGAAAAACAAAACAAATCTGTTGATGATAAAAAAAAGATTTTTACATGTACTTCTGAAATCGAAATGAATATTGATTCTTACATATTGAATGTTGAAATTAATAATTATTTTAATTGGTTATAGAAATAAATAATTACATTTCCTCTTATTTTATGTAATGATAGCAGCCACAGAACACCGCCCGCCTGATACCCCTACGACATCAGTCACAACCACATCTACTTCCCAATACCTAGCAAGTGATGTTAATGATTTACACACCCTGAGTCCGGGAGTTTACCTATACGTAGTGAAAGACAATAATGTTAAACATTCACTGCTGCGGGTCTTGGAAGGTTGGTAGCTGCTCGCTTGCCGTGTCTGCATGACGTGTAGTCGTAGTTCTGCCAAGAGCTGGGCAGTATTGAAATTTCAGGTTCGGCATCAGTATCAGTGTTTTGGGGGTGATTTACCTCGGTATCAGTATCAGTAGTTTGGGAGTGATTTACCTCAGTATCTGTACAGTATTCGATATTGATACAATACTGATACCGATGTCGAGCAGTGTTTTGGATATACTTGACTTTAAATGCATACCCGAGTTAAGTTTCACCCGCTAATTTCATCTAAATAAAATAAAATTCCATACACATTCTTTTTTCTTCTCAGCTATTTCGCGTTCATCGGATATATATTTTTAGTGCTTTGCTAAATGGCAGGAAACATTTTTCAATACCGAAATTTCAGTATTTTGATATTTGCTCGGTGTGATAAATCAGTATTGACATGATACCGATACCGGAGGGCATATACGGTATACCGCCCAGCTCTAGTTCTGCATGTCACATACTGTTACGTTAGATGCTGTTGTGACTGACGTTGCAGTGGTTGTTAATTTCCTGTTGACATTCACACTAACTCTTAATAATCTCTGTTGGTATACATGTAGTGTTACAAAATCTTTGCCTGTTAATTGATGGATTGCTGTACTAGTAATTGCATATACATATATTCATATCTTTTATCTTTAATTTCTTTTTTCTGGGGTTTTTTAAGCTTTGACCTCTGACCCCCTTTTCCTTTCTGGGTTGGGATGTAGCTCAGTGGTAGAGCGCTCACCTGAGGTGCGATGAGTTACAGGGACCTGTTTTTACGAAGCGAACGTAGCGCTAAGATCACCTTAAGTGTATAACTACCTAATGCACTTAAGATGATCTTAGCGCTAAGATCTCTCCAGAAAACAGGGCCCAGGATTGCTCACTCTCTTTAGACATTGGGGTGGGGTGTGGGGGATGGAGCCAGCCCCAGCCATGCAGTTCTCCATGATTTACATATCAAAGACAATGCTTTGCGTGTTGGGAATCGGTTGGTTTTTCATCATCGATCATCGGTTATAATCGGCTGCCACTAAGCGATCAGTTTTAGATCACACAATAATAGACACCATGCCCCTATTGTCCCATTATCCTATAAAAAAAAAAATTGTAAATAATTTCAGTTTGGTTTGAGGTAAGAAGAAAAGTAAAAGTGTTTTGGAAATAAAAAAAAATAAAAAAACCTATTTTTGTGTGCAATTTAGAAAACAGTTGGCTGTGAAATAAATAACTTGCAATTAATTCCATAGTATGAAAAAAGGTGTTCACTGTGGGACGGATTACAGACAATATAAAATATTTTCATTTTACCTGTTTAATATCTTTTTGTCTTTATGTACACATAAAAATAAAACATCCAAACTCAACGTATTTAAGTCAATTGCATCATCTGAACTGGAGGAACAATTACAGTTAAGATTTTCCCACACAATCAATTATGGAGTTTTATAATCGATCATCACATCGTAAGAGTCAAACTGATCAATTTTTTTATCATAATCGATGATTGGAACATTGCTAATGGTTTGTACTGTCTTATCTGATGGAAAATGCATATAACAAGATCTCTTGATGCTTTTGTCAATAGGAATCTGTGGTTGCAGCAGGTTTCTTCTCCAAATAGATGTCATTAAACATGTGCTGAGGTGTTAACAAACATTCCTTTCCTTTCTTGTTCATTGGAATGCCTCTTTTCAAACATCCTGTCTTTAACTTTTTTCTCTGTCTACCTCCGCATCCAGTTCTTGATACTAAATCTTTTTTTCTATTATAAATTATACACAATGTTTACAGGAATGTATAATAAAACTACATGTAGTAACGTTACATGAATAACTTTCATAATGGATGTGTATATAGAATGGAAGAAAGGCAAACATGTTTCAAAATGAAACAAATTACAAAATTATCAGTAAAATTACAGTAAAAATAAACATTTTGTTCCATATTCCTTTGTTACATGTAAATGTTACTTTTCATCACATTGTTAAAGCATTGTTTTAAAATGTTAACCGCACTCGGCCTACATTTGACAAACAATGTCCTATTTTACATAAGATGAACACCATATTTTTAGTTACAGTTATGTTACCATGACAGCATGTAGGAAATCCTGCAGTTTCCCACGGCAATAAGCAGTGCCGTGCAGTTTTTACTTCTCCGTGCTACCTTTCTGCCTTGGACTACATACATCTATATTCAGGGAATTTTAATGGATTTTTTTTTTTTGCTTTGGACGTTTTCTTAACTGCAAGGTTTCATGCAGTATAATGTAAAAAAAAGAAGAAGAAGGATATTTTGTATAAAATCTACGTCTTTCTACATGTATTAAGTTAAAAAGCTTTTTTACGTTTCATTGCTAGTGGTGCATTTAATACCAACATGTATAAAAAAAACTAGTTTTAATAACATGGATGTTTTTGTTTTGTGTTTTTTTTAACTCTAGCTCAGGGTGTTGCACAGTCTGGGGCACAAGACAATGGAAACAGTAAGTTTATTTTATCTTATCACGGTGAAAAGTGGTTAACCTTTTGACTACTGGATTAATGTTTGACAAAAACCACATTGAATGGGTTACATATTTATAACTTTTACTCACATATATTCACTTAAATGTTTTATAAATATATAAAATAAAGTTCAGATTTGAATTGGTAAGTATTATTTGTGTGGGTTTTTCTAATTTTTATGATATTTTAGATCACTTAATATTGATTAAAATTTGACCTTTTTTTTTTTAAGTTTTAAAGTTGTGTTTACTTACGGGCATTTGTGAACAGCTGTCCAGTATTTATGTCCATTATTCCCAATAACAGTGGTTTTCTAACTAGAATTTTAAAAAACTAACTACGATACATATGCCAATATTTGGTGATTTTCATTGTAAAACGATCAAATTTATTATCAAATTAGCTGTCACAATCAGCTATTGATTCCTCAAAATGACTGCAATGTTCCGAACTTGTTGCCAAAACCCCCACAAAAACAAAACAAATCGAATGCCGTGACAGGACATTGTGTCATCATTATTTAGCTTCTTATTCAATTTGTTTTAGATATTTTATCATAATTGCACTTCATATCTCTTTTTTTATAGATCTATACAGTTGTTTAAATTACATTTTTATATTTTTCAAATACGATCAGATGCATTGGTAATCATCAAACTTAAAGGTAGGGTCAACTTCAACAAGAGCCTTATGTGTTGGAAAGATGCATACCTGGACCACTAACACATACTGACACTTTAACAAATGAAAAACGTGTAATTTTAGAATTAATAAAAAAACATGATTATTCCTGCTAACTGGGGGCAGCCATTTTGTTTTGTTTTTGTGACGACCAGTGGTATAGCTTGGGGCGAAGTGACGTCAGCTCAGGTCCAACTTCTCTATTATGCACAGTGTAAACAAATGCTCTCATTTACGACAAGGCGCTTCGCTTTCATCAACCTGACTTGTAAAACAACATAAATGACTTGATAGTATAATAAACTATTTAACTAAATATATTTCAATTTGCATCAATATAACGACTTGGAGTTATAGTATTTTTTTCTTTTAAAAAATCCAAAGAAAAAATGCATATTATTAGGCCTATTGGTAGGATACGTTCGAGCAAAAACGATCACTCACGATACCCAAGTGATAATTTTCTTTTCTCAGGGACTACATAATTGGTCAGTTTTGTGATTTTAGATGGAAAAGTCTACTTAATCAAGGGTTTTACAGAATTACTTACAGTAATAAAGCTGGTAAAGTCCATTACGATTTGAGGTTATCACACAATACCCTGTGATCTTAATAAAAGAGGCACGTCTTTTAAGTGTCTAGACACTGTCTAGGGACCGTCTAAATATGGTAGGTAGGTAAAAGGTTTAACGTGCGTATATACCACGAAGGTTTCACACACGCCTGTCCTGGGCTTAATCTCTGGCCTTTGCCAGTGACTAAGTCCAGGACAAGGGGGGGGATTGAGTTTGAAGTGGGCAGAATTTTGAATAAGTATTTAGTTGCGTCCAGCGACTGCGCGGACCGACTAGTAGACACCAAAAATGGGCCGTGTTCTGACTGGCTGAATTTCGATTCCTTCGGGTCTAACTAGAAAAACCTATGTCTACGGAGAATAACTGCGCCTAACATCATGTCCGGACTACGAATTTAAACCCAAAAATAAGTTTGACTGCTCGGCCGAAAAGGTTTTAAGGTGATTTGAGCAATTGAACGGGCGCCAAAGTAAAATGCGTTGGACTATTTATAAAAAAATAAACATAAGAATTTTGAAGCTCGATCGAAAAATGTTTAAAGTCCAACTAAGTCCAAAAAGGAGGATACCTGTCCTAGGTAAGGTTGGTCTACTTCGGGGAGCCTGGAGTATCCCGGAGTGACGGCAGCTGTTCCTTGAGTTGGCGCAAGCTCTTAATTACCAGGGAATAGTCGGGGCCGCAGACCGCTTTGAGCATCTTGTGGATCGATCTGTTATCCAGCTTCCAGAACAAGATGCACTGCCTGTAGGTCCGGTCCCTTCGGTGCGTGACGACTATTCCCTTAGTTCCACCGAAGATCTTGGAGTGGAGCTCATAACTGCTGCCGTCATCCAGTGGTTTCCAATTGGCATTGAGGAAACCTCCCCGAAGTAGATGTGGATCGCACGTGTCCCCCTGCATATACTGATGCAGTTGACGGCGAAGTCCACAGATGGCTAGACTCCATTCGTCGTCCTTGGGGGGGGGGAGCGGCTTCCGGCGGCGGCTTTGTCTTGGCTGGCTGGGTGGTCGGTGATGTCGCCTTCCTCTTCGCCGCCGGAACAACAAGTCCATGTGGCGACTCGACGGGAGCGGTCTTTATAGTTGACCGCTGCACCGGAGTCGTCGTCTTTGGGGTGGAGGTGGAGGTCGGTGGTGGCACACTCGCCCGCTGAAACATCTGAATGTCCTGGGTGGTGTACGGCCGTTCCAGGGGTGCAGGATCTGCTAGCGGTTGCTTCCTCTCTGGAGAACTCGGTGGGGGCGGTAACACAGAAGGGGCCGCCACTGGCGGTTGAGCCGCCAGCTTTGTCCCCCCCCTGGGCCGTCCCTAGCACGGGTTTCTTCCTCCTCCTTCCTCTTCCGGTCCCTCCTTTCCTCTTCTGTGGAGGCGGGTCCCCGTACACCAAAGTCACGGTCCCCCGTGACCCGGTATACGTGACCCGAAACTCCAACAAAGAGCCAAAGCTGGCTATCAGTCCCCCCAGGTGGGGGGGCAAGTCGAGAGTGCACGTAGACACGTCTAGTCGCATCGCGAGACAGCTGGAGAAAAAACCCGTCTAAATATACACCAATTAAACAAGAAAACACTCCGACTATTATTTCAGTACGTGGGTTAATTTATATACAAAATATAATACAGTTATTTCAACACTTTGACAATGGTGGTTTATTTTATATTGAAAAATAAACCACATATACACGTTGCTGTGTTACTGGGATAGATATTACTAAGAACACTGCAATGCATCCGCAAAAATCAGGTATGTTTTGTTTCTTCAGTTCGAAGACTAATTCCTGACGTGACACGTTAGGTATTACGTAACCACCAGCTCGCCAGAGGGCGTATTCACCGGGATGGTACAAAATGGCTGCGCCCGTTATATATAATAGCCGTCACATTTAACCGTTTTATTAATTAACTATGCTATTATACTTGCTGATATTAAGCAATAATGTGCATTATGTATCATTGAATATGCACACCAGTCCAAAAGCCTTGCTTTAACATTCCTTTAAATAAGAAGAAACTACACAAAGGGAGATAATGTAATCATGAACTTTTACAAAGAAGTAAATATGATTTCTATATTTTCACTGTAATTAAAATATTGTGAAAATGTGACTTTTCACCAGATATCACTTTTGTGGTTTCTGTAGATCTATATATGTAGGTATATAATAATATTTCTTCTCATACAGGTATATATATATATATATATGGCACCAAAAAAAAATGTAAGCCAAAATGTGGTAATAAAATAAGAAATTGTAGTTTAAATATATTGAAATAACTCCGGATTTTTGTCAAGAACATATAAATGTTAATGGATATTATGTTGTACCAAAATAATTTCTATATTTAAAAACTCTTTAGTAGGTATCGATTAAGTCAAATTTAAATTTTAAGGTATTTGTCCACAAAACAGGAGAAAATGGCATGATGTTCGAGATGTGTAAAAACTAAAAAAAATCTAGCCCGGTGACACCCCAATTTTTTGCAGATATGTGTTTTGTAGAATAAATAGGTAAAAAATTGGCACATTTTGAGTGGTAGAAATATTTGTAGTGTATGCCTTTAACTCAACTTGATTTTGATTGGTTTCTTAGAAACACAAATATCTATAAGGTTTATACCAATCACTAAAACAAGCCTTGCTTTCACAGATAGTCCAAATATTGATTAAAATGATATTTTATTTACGTTGGTATTTTCTGATCACGATATCGCAAGAACCGTAATTCTGGATGAACTTTTTCTAAACCGGCATATTTGATCGGTCCCAAGTGAATCAGGTTTGTGTGTGTGTGTGTGTGTGTATATACATACATACACACACACACACACACACACACACACACACACACACACACACACACACACACACACACACACACACACACACACACATACATACATACATACATACATACATGTATGTAATGTATGTATGTGTATATATATATATATATATATATATATATATACACGTATATATGAAGGATCCATGTGAATAACCAATATGTCCAAACTGATAGTATTATAACGGCCGTGTATGTCACAGTGACACACTAAATAAAAAACTTAAAATTATGGTAAGCCATTAAACGTTTTTGAGAAATTATGCTTTATTTGGTATAAATATTCCACGGTTGTAAACTTTAAATCTCAAAATTATTTACCTTACCACCAATGTCACATGACAGGTTATTCCTGTTGTCCCTTCATGTTGATACCAGCCATGTAAGGGGATTTCTTGAGAGATTTTGGTTCTATTCTGTTTTCAGTGTTTGTTTTGTTTATCTCTTTCCAGCTCTCATCCTTGTGGTGGTTATCTCCCTTGCGGTGTTGTTAATTCTAGTCATGCTGATTATTTTCTTCATTTACAGGAGGAGGTAAAATTCTCTTTTTAAGAATACTTAACATATCTCAGTGTGTTTTTTTAGTCCATAACATCATACATTGTTAAAAAAAAAAAAAATTGTTCTGTATTTTCTGGCTGATTTGTGCTTGTAATTCCTGACTGAATTTGTAATTTCTGACCAAATATTTGTTTGTAATTTCTGACTGAATTTGTAATTTCTGACCAAATATTTGTTTGTAATTTCTGATGTGTGACTCAAATTGTAATTTCAAATTGAATTTGTGTTTTTGTCATTTCTCACTGAATTTGTAATTCTTGACCATATATGTTTTTAATTCCTGATTGAATTTATGTTTATAATTGGTCATTGAACTTATGTTTGTAACTTCTGAATGAATATTTTTTGTTTGTAATTTCAGACAGCACGTGAAGCATTCGAGAGAGGTGCCTGCCGTGCGCTTCGACAACCTGGCGTACTCCCAGATCCAGGCGGGACAGCAGAACATGGAAAACGCCAACCGGTCGCGACCCAACAGCAACATCTACCTGACTCCGAGTGAGGTGAACGCACCGTACACTGAGCCCAGCCAGATGTATCATGGGAACGGAATGTACGGCAAGGAGGGTCTCGTGCGCAGCGACCCCCTCCCACCACTGCCCACGGCTTCCTCCAATACGTCTATGTCAAGGGAGGAGCAGGGGGCGTGTGGGGGCAGTGAATCTTTGGCCAGTGAACCCCTGATGAGCTTGGACAAACGTGCGGATGTAAAAGCCAAACAAGTGGACAGTAACAGACTGAGTAATGCCTACGTCGATATGAGTTCCCTGGACAAAGTGAGCGGTGCCGACTCGGGAACAACGAGCGTCAAAGTGCCACAGCCGGATGTGGTTGAACCGGTGTACAGTAACATTGTGTCTAGTCCGGAGAAGGTGGAGAGCCTGTACGAAGTCTTGCCGTGAGGTACTGGTACTGTGAGGAAAAGTCTGCTGTAGATGTTGATGCAGTGAGTGGAAATCTACCTTAAGTATTGACACTGTTTGTGGATAAACCAGCTGCTTTATGAGACACACATGTACTGGAGAGACTCGTCTCAGGTGTCAAAACGGAGATATCCACCTCTTGTGTGCAAAAGTGAAAATACCCACATAATGTGTGCAAACTGGAGATATCCACTGCTTGTATGCAAAGTGAGATATCCATCTCTTGTGTGCAAAAGTGAAAATACCCACATAATGTGTCCAAACTAAAGATATCCACTGCTTGTATGCAGTGAGATATCCACCTCTTGTGTCCAAACGTGCATATACCCACATATTGTGTGCAAAAGTGCAAATACCCACATATTATGTGCGAACAGGAGATATCCACTGCTTGTATGCAATGTAAGATATCCTCCTCGTGTGTGCGAACAGGTGATATCCACATATTGTCTGCCAACTGGAGATGTTCATCTCTTGTATACAAACTGAAATATCCACCTTGTGAGTGCGAACTGCATCTGTGCAACAAAATGCATGGCCTCTACATACTGTATACATGGAAGCCGTTTGTGGAAGCTGCATTCTTGATGTTCACTGAACTAGAGAGACCTACAAGTATTTGTATCACAGATGTTTACACCATGCGTGCAAGCTATCTACATCATGTATGACATGGATACAGATACACTTTGATCCTAAAGCCTAGATCACATTATACGATGCAATGCAACTCAACTGTTGAGTCAAGAGTCACATTGTGCAATGTGTATTGAAAAAAAAAGAAGTTGTCTGCCACCTGTTTTTAGTCCGCCCAATGGCATTTGATATGACTGAACATGTTTGGTCGCAGGCGATGGTTCTCGTATAGTGTGAGCGATTCGTGGATCGAGCCGCGACTGTTCAGTTGAGTCGCATCATTTATTGTGATCTAGGCTTTAACTGCCCTGGGCATAATGCATAATTTGTGAGACAAAAAAAAATGGAAGTGTTTATAGATGTGTATCTATAACCGTGTCATCCATGATATCTTATTACTGCGGTAGGAGTCCTTAGTGAGCTCTGTAGAAACTGTAAATATTTGCTGTGTGGGAACGACACCCATGAGACAAATAATATCATCTACTGTAGATGAGTGTAGCAATTGCAGAGTGTCTTTACAAAACAAGTCCACGAGAGGTCAATTTGTTGTTTCAGTGATTGTAACGTCATGTACATGGTTTGTTTCAATCTAGTGAGGGAATTTAGCCCATTTTGAGATCACCAGTGTACTTGTGTATACCACTGGTTTGTTTCAATCTAGTGAGGGAATTTAGCCCATTTTGAGATCACCAGTGTACTTGTGTATACCACTGGTTTGTTTCAATCTAGTGAGGGAATTTAGCCCATTTTGAGATCACCAGTGTACATGTGTATACCACTGGTTTGTTTTAATCTAGTGAGGGAATTCAGCTAATTTTGAGATCACCAGTGTGCCCAGCAGTGTATCACACAAGTTTCAACAAGTTCTCGGACTTGACAAGTTTTGTAGAAGAAAAGAAAACTTTGATTATTAAGTATATATTCTCATTTACAAGAGATATCTATCGGAGAATGTTTGCTGATAATTAAGTACGTCTCATTTCTGAGTCACAACAGATACCTGTCAGAGGTGAATGCTTGTCCGAGATGGTTAATACAAATAAAAAAACTAGGATCAGTTTGCTGCTAAATTATACAGATGTTTCTGAAAAAATAGGCTTTTTTACTGATCAAAGTTTCATATTAAAAACATTTTCTTCTTTAGTATATCAATATCTGTATATTTGAATTATTATTTCATCTTCTATGGGGTGTTGTTAAACATTCATTCATTCATTATTACTTCATCTGATTCTGATGTAATAGTTTAACTACATTTTATTTCTCTTTATATATATATATATATATATATATACATTTGTAGACAAAATCCAGTTTCAAGTAATAATACTTGAAATTACAAGCATTAGGATGATCAGAAAGAGAAGAAACTGTAATTAATATGTAACTTGAGTATATAAATTATTGAATTGAAATTGAAGATTGGCAAATTTTTTGGTGAAGAAAAATCCTAACCCAGGGCTAGCCGTGCAGTAGGCTGTGTTAGTGGGAAACACATTACATTGGCAGCCAACTCCGAGCCGTTTCCTTAAAGGTGTATTCTCACAGACCATTGACCTGAACAAAAATAAATAACAGAAAAATATGAGACTAACTATCTTGTCTTCACATGTTTTAAAGATAAAGCATTATATGGACAAACTACGTTTGGAATTACATTTGGCAAAATTATTTCAAATTTGGAAGAAATAATAAATTTGTACCTAAAAATTTATTTTAAACAAAACTTGATACTGAGATACTATGTCCAAAAATACATTGGTTTTAGAGACATTCATATGCTAAGAAAGTAAGTTGTCATTTTAATAATATAGAATATTTTATTTGCTGGAAACCTTTTAAAATGGCTATAAGCTTATAATAGTGCCTTTAAACTTTAATTTGTTTCCAAATGTTTTTACCAGATTTATCATTTTGTTTTTAATTCCGCTTAAAGCTTGCAGTGCCTGTGAGTTTTTAAACCGTCTTTGTGTAGCTTAATTTTGTAGCATCGTTACAACTGTTTAACTACAGTGAAACCCCTTAAAACCAAACCGTCTGTAAACCGGAATTTCCTCACTACCGGACACTCTTCACAGTCCCTTTATAAACCGGAATTCCCTCACTACCGGACACTCTTCACAGTCCCTTTATAAACCGGAATTCCCTCACTACAGGACACTCTTCACAGTCCCTTTATAAACCGGAATTCCCTCACTACAGGACACTCTTCACAGTCCCTTTATAAACCGGAATTCCTTCACTACCGGACACTCTTCACAGTCCCTTTATAAACCGGAATTCCCTCACTACAGGACACTTTTCACAGTCCCTTTATAAACCGGAATTCCCTCACTACAGGACACTCTTCACAGTCCCTTTATAAACCGGAATTCCTTCACTACCGGACACTCTTCACAGTCCCTTTATAAACCGGAATTCCCTCACTACAGGACACTCTTCACAGTCCCTTTATAAACCGGAATTCCCTCACTACAGGACACTTTTCACAGTCCCTTTATAAACCGGAATTCCCTACCGGACACTCTTCACAGTCCCTTTATAAACCGGAATTCCTTCACTACCGGACACTCTTCACAGTCCCCGGAATTCCCTCACTACAGGACACTCTTCACAGTCCCTTTATAAACCGGAATTCCCTCACTACAGGACACTTTTCACAGTCCCTTTATAAACCGGAATTCCCTCACTACAGGACACTTTTCACACTTTATAAACCGGAATTCCCTTTCACAGTCCCTTTATAAACCGGAATTCCCTCACTACCGGACACTCTTCACAGTCCCTTTATAAACCGGAATTCCCTCACTACCGGACACTCTTCACAGTCCCTTTATAAACCGGAACTCACCGGACACTTTTCACAGTCCCTTTATAAACCGGAATTCCCACTTCACTACCGGAATTCCGGACACTTTTCACAGTCCCTTTATAAACCGGAATTCCCTCACTACCGGACACTTTTCACAGTCCCTTTATAAACCGGAATTCCCTCACTACCGGACACTTTTCACAGTCCCTTTATAAACCGGAATTCCCTCACTACAGGACACTTTTCACAGTCCCTTTATAAACCGGAATTCCCTCACTACCGGACACTCTTCACAGTCCCTTTATAAACCGGAATTCCCTCACTACCGGACACTTTTCACAGTCCCTTTATAAACCGGAATTCCCTCACTACAGGACACTTTTCACAGTCCCTTTATAAACCGGAATTCCTTCACTACCGGACACTTTTCACAGTCCCTTTATAAAAATTCCCTCACTACCGGACACTTTTCAAGTCCCTTTATCACTCACTACGGACACTTTTCACAGTCCCTTTATAAACCGGAATAAACCGGAATTCCCTCACTACCGGACACTTTTCACAGTCCCCGGAATTCCCTCACTACCGGACACTTTTCACAGTCCCTTTATAAACCGGACCGGACACTTTTCACAGTCCCTTTATAAACCGGAATTCCCTCACTACCGGACACTACCGGACACTTTTCACAGTCCCTTTATAAACCGGAATTCCCTCACTACCGGACACTTTTCACAGTCCCTTTATCGGAATTCCCTCAGTCCCTTTATAAACCGGAATTCACAGTCACTACCGGACACTTTTCACAGTCCCTTTATAAACCGGAATTCCTTCACTACCGGACACTTTTCACAGTCCCTTTATAAACCGGAATTCCCTCACTACCGGACACTTTTCACAGTCCCTTTATAAACCGGAATTCCTTCACTACCGGAACTTTTCACAGTCCCTTTATAAACCGGAACTCACCGGACACTTTTCACAGTCCCTTTATAAACCGGAATTCCCTCACTACCGGACACTTTTCACAGTCCCTTTATAAACCGGAATTCCTTCACTACCGGACACTTTTCACAGTCCCTTTATAAACCGGAATTCCTTCACTACCGGACACTTTTCACAGTCCCTTTATAAACCGGAATTCCCTCACTACCGGACACTTTTCACAGTCCCTTTATAAACCGGAATTCCTTCACTACCGGACACTTTTCACAGTCCCTTTATAAACCGGAATTCCCTCACTACTGGACACTTTTCACAGTCCCTTTATAAACCGGAATTCCTTCACTACCGGACACTTTTCACAGTCCCTTTATAAACCGGAATTCCTTCACTACCGGACACTTTTCACAGTCCCTTTATAAACCGGAATTCCCTCACTACTGGACACTTTTCACAGTCCCTTTATAAACCGGAATTCCCTCACTACCGGACACTTTTCACAGTCCCTTTAAGAACAGAATCTCTCTAATCCGGATAACCCTTAATTTATACCACCAGACTTTTCACTTAATCTTGTGGGTGTTTGTTTTAGATGGGTTCACTGTATCTATAATCACAGTTAAGAGTGTTTTGATAATTAGTGTCACGCATAGGCTTTGGAAGATGGCAGAAACTGGGGGGGGGGGGGGGGTACTTATTAAATTCGAGATCATATTGTGACCCCCCAGGTTCAGAGTGGGGGGGGGGGGGGGGTGCAGTGTCAAGCCCACCCCCACCCCCAGCCACTCCTCTCCCCAGACAATCACCACCACCACCACCCCACCCCGCCGACCCCCTGTTTCCAATTCCTATGTTATGTTTAGACAGTGTTCTGACAATCTTTTTATACGATGTGCACATAAGGCCTGTTTCCCCATGGGTGATGGGTGGGAAGTAATATTTTTATATACCCACTACTCACAAACAAATTTGAAAAACAACAGCAACAAGAAAAAAAACCTAAGCATGTATACATGGGGAAGGCCCTGGAAATATGTGTTGGACCCATCAAGCATAAAACAGTAATTACAGCAGACCTTGACTTTCAAGGGGAGCCATATCTCCCCCGAGACTAGTTGAAGGAGAGTCATTTTTAGCTCCCCTGTGAATGTGTATAATGGTTTCCCATGATATACGTCAGGGGAGCAGTTAATCTCTCCCTCACTTTGTTTTCGCGTTGAGATTTGACACAGTTTACGGTTCCTGGTAGAACTAACAGCAATTATTCTTAAGTGAAGATGGACTGTTATTAAAGGTGCAGACCCTACTTTGACACCAAGTTGGCTTAATCAACAAATCTCTAACACATCTGGATAAAGTTACAACAGAGTGAAACAAGGGTCTGTAAGATTAAAATGGAGAAATATCCTCTAAAAATAGATTACAGCTCGTCTTCAAAACCGTTACTTTTCAGAGGTACATGTACATGCATTTTATGTAAAATGCATTTTGCTGCATTACAAACACCAGGATAACCTTAAAAACTACGGATGTATGAAAATGGATATTCGAAACAATAAAATAAAGTGATATCTGAT
The DNA here is from genome assembly GCF_016097555.1 of Gigantopelta aegis. Taxonomy (NCBI): domain Eukaryota; kingdom Metazoa; phylum Mollusca; class Gastropoda; order Neomphalida; family Peltospiridae; genus Gigantopelta; species Gigantopelta aegis. The sequence goes on from NC_054706.1 coordinate 5,313,782, forward strand.
TTCAGTTATTTAGAATGGCTTTAATAGTGAAAAATATGTTGTGTTTAAAACTAGGGTGTGTCTCTTTAAGAGAATCATGAGTTCCCTCATCATAACAGCTGTTGTAGTGTTTAAAAACTAGGGTCTGTCTCTTAGAGAGAATCATGAGTTCCCCATATCATGGTAGCTGTTGTAGTGTTTAAAAATTAGGGTCTGTCTCTTTAAGAGAATTATGAGGTTCCACTGATCATGGTAGCTGAATACTGCCGAAATGTGTACAAATCGTAACCAATAATGAAATGTTTAACTTATCCCAATTTGAGATTTTTGTATAGTTGGGTTTGATAGTAGAAGTTAATTTCAACTAAAACCTGTTGGGTTTGATAGAAGTTAATTTCAACTAAAACCTGTTGAATTTTATAGAAGTTAATTTCAACTAAAACCCGTTGGATTTGATAGCAGTTAATTTCTACTAAACTCGTTGGGTTTGATAGAAGTTAATTTGAACTAAAACCAGTTGGGTTTGATAGAAGTTAATTTCAACTAAAACCAGTTAGATTTGATAGTAGAAGGTAATTTCAACTAAACCCAGTTAGATTTGATAGTGGAAGGTAATTTCAACTAAAACCAGTTAGATTTGATAGTAGAAGGTAATTTCAACTAAACCCTGTTAGATTTGATAGTAGAAGGTAATTTCAACTAAACCCAGTTAGATTTGATAGTAGAAGGTAATTTCAACTAAACCCAGTTAGATTTGATAGTAGAAGGTAATTTCAACTAAAACCTGTTAGATTTGATAGTAGAAGGTAATTTCAACTAAACCTAGTTAGATTTGATAGTAGAAGGTAATTTCAACTAAACCCAGTTAGATTTGATAGTAGAAGGTAATTTCAACTAAAACCTATTAGATTTGATAGTAGAAGGTAATTTCAACTAAAACCTGTTAGATTTGATAGTAGAAGGTAATTTCAACTAAAACCAGTTAGATTTGATAGTGGAAGGTAATTTCAACTAAAACCTGTTAGATTTGATAGTAGAAGGTAATTTCAACTAAACCCAGTTAGATTTGATAGTAGAAGGTAATTTCAACTAAAACCTGTTAGATTTGATAGTAGAAGGTAATTTCAACTAAACCTAGTTAGATTTGATAGTAGAAGGTAATTTCAACTAAACCCAGATAGATTTGATAGTAGAAGGTAATTTCAACTAAAACCTGTTAGATTTGATAGTAGAAGGTAATTTCAACTAAACCCAGTTAGATTTGATAGTAGAAGGTAATTTCAACTAAAACCTGTTAGATTTGATAGTAGAAGGTAATTTCAACTAAAACCTGTTAGATTTGATAGTGGAAGGTAATTTGAACTAAAACCAGTTAGATTTGATAGTGGAAGGTAATTTCAACTAAAACCAGTTAGATTTGATAGTGGAAGGTAATTTCAACTAAAACCAGTTAGATTTGATAGTGGAAGGTAATTTCAACTAAAACCAGTTAGATTTGATAGTGGAAGGTAATTTCAACTAAAACCTGTTAGATTTGATAGTGGAAGGTAATTTCAACCAAACCCAGTTAGATTTGATAGTGGAAGGTAATTTCAACTAAAACCAGTTAGATTTGATAGTGGAAGGTAATTTCAACTAAAACCAGTTAGATTTGATAGTGGAAGGTAATTTCAACTAAAACCTGTTAGATTTGATAGTGGAAGGTAATTTCAACTAAAACCAGTTAGATTTGATAGTAGAAGGTAATTTCAACTAAACCCAGTTAGATTTGATAGTAGAAGGTAATTTCAACTAAAACCAGTTAGATTTGATAGTGGAAGGTAATTTCAACCAAACCCAGTTAGATTTGATAGTGGAAGGTAATTTTAACTAACCCAGTTAGATTTGATAGTGGAAGGTAATTTCAACTAAAACCAGTTAGATTTGATAGTGGAAGGTAATTTCAACTAAAACCAGTTAGATTTGATAGTAGAAGGTAATTTCAACTAAAACCAGTTAGATTTGATAGTAGAAGGTAAATGTTAGGATGATGATGGCAGGTACATACATGTAGAATAATTTGTCACTGCAACTTGTGTTAGTTAACTCGCTTAACTAACAGATGTTACCAAAATCAGTTAGTTCTTTTGACAGTTATACTAACATAGGCTTAACCATGCAACCCTGTAGTTTGGAGTTAAACTCTTGCTAACAATATTAGGCAGAGCCAAAACCCATTTCTGTATACTTTACGTTCAAAGGAGCAAATATCAAACAAGACTGAGTTGCAAATAATCATGCACAGGTCCAGTCAGTGTCATTTGTACCTTCTCATATTCATCCCCACCCCAGTCATACCCATCACCCCTTCCTTAGTTTTCCTCTCTGTTTTGTGTGAAATACAATGTCAACTGTTCTCAAAATAGTAGCCAGTGAAAAGTGAAAAGCCTTGCATTTGTTTAGATCTAGCTAGCAGGATAAATACATTTAGAAATTCACCAGGTAACTCCACCCCCACCCCTCTATATATCTATATATGAACACAGGCTATATAACATAGTGTGCATTGGTGTTCCATTGACTGGTACTAATTACACACCTATAACCTCAGACCAGGACCCGAACACCAGTCAGGTCAGGTCAGGTCAGGTCAGGTCATGGGGTTTTACGTGCACATTGAGAGCAAGCTGTTGTAGTGCACACCTGTCAGCTCAGGTACCGGGTTTGGTCAGCTCCTCTGTCCAGGACAGGAAGAACACCATTGGTAACGAGGGATCTTTTATATGCACCATCTCACAGACAGGATAGCACATACCACAGCCTTTGATATACCAGTTGAGGTGCACAGGCTGTTTTTAAGAGGCCGATGGATGTACATGTAGGAGCCCTGGCTAATGGTCAGCCTGCACAACCTTATTGTGCAGTCCAGTGATGACACTTTCTTATTTTGTTACTGTAGAAGTCACTTTGGTTGAGTGGATAGGACACTGGACTCAAATTCCATGTGGATCGGTGCAGTAGGTTCAAAACCTGCCAAGTAACACTTAGCATTTTAAATATTTTGTTACCTTTAAAGGAAGATACCTTAGTTTGAACCCGTGAAAATTAAAACTAAGTTTAGTTAATCTACAAACCTGTAACACATTTGGATAAAGTTGCAAAGAGCGAAACAGGAGTCTGTGACTTTGACATGGTGAAATACCCTCTAAACATAGACTAAAACTCGACTCCATAACTGTTACTTCTCAGACGCAATAATCTAAACAATAAAATCTAAGTAAAGTATGATTTCAGTTTGCTAAAACGGCTCTAATAGTAAACACTATGCCTTAGTGTTTAAAAACTAGGGTATGTCCCTTTAAAATCTAATTACAAATATCACAGGCATAGGAAGATGCCAAAACGTGGGGGTACACACACACAAATATATATATATAAATACATGTATAAATATATACAAACCATGCTCCCTATGCCAGTGAATATTTCTTAAAAGCTAAAAATACCAAATTGTTTTTGGGATTTTTTTAATTTGTAAAAAAGTACATACTTATATCTAATTAAGTTCAAGCATGCTGGCCTGGGCAGTCACTTCAGGTATCTAGGCTGTTTGTCCAGGACATGGGGATAATGAATAGTTGTTTGGTGAGAGGGAAGTCAGGCCTAACTCTACCCTAGATATTGAGGCTTTAAAACTCACTAAGGATGGGAACTGGGGGTGAGGGGTGAATTTACCATTGACACCCATTGTACTGGGCTCACATGCTTGTAGTCGGAAAATATACAGTGTCTGCAAAATCATTTTTGAAATACATTTCTTGTTCTTTTCTTTTTTTTTCTTTTTTTCTTAAACCTGTATATTTGAGCTTCATGAGCACAATCAAGACTTTGATATTCTAAAGAGGGTGTTTAGTTTAGCAGGCCTGTAGGAATGACATCTTGTATGTGTTGGGGGCGGGAGGGGGGCACAATCTCTGGTGGAGGGTGCAAAAATTGGTGGTGGGGACAACCTTGATATTTATCTTTATACAGAGTACCTGGTACGACACAAAAAAAAAAAAAATCCATACATTTTTAACCTCAACCTCCCTCCCAAACACTCACCCAACCCCACCCCACCCCGGTTCCTACATGCCTGTTTAGAACAAATGGTTATGTTTTTTACAATAATTAAAATTCCATGAATTACATTCACACTATTACAGTTTACTGTACATGTATACCAATGAGATTGTTTATGTGGTTGTTTTCATTGTTTGTTGATTGTGTATTTTAAAGTGTAAATGGCAAACCTTGCATATTCTAAAAGGATCTTTTATTTTATTATGTGTATTTTGTTTTTATTAAAATTATGGCAACAAACAAATAACAGAAATAGGGCAGTCTTATTATTCTGTGTACAAATAGCTAGCTAAAAGTGGTCACATATTCATGCAGGGTGGCAGGTTAAGTTTGTCTTAAAAAGGATTGATTTTGAAATGAAATGTTTTATTTAATGATGCATTCAACACATTTTATTTATGGTTATATGGCGTTGGAGGGATTTATTTGATGACAGATATTAGGGTTCCTTCCATCACTGAGAAGCATGGACATCGTCACACAAAATTCCAATGCCTTTTTGTGACGTGACACACCTCCCCTAGGCCCAATGGTTTTCCACAACTGAAGAAATTCACATTGTCAAATGGAATTGGAAACTACACGTCTATGGAATTTACACCCTTTTGAAGTTAGAATTTACTCTTGTAAAATTGTACATATATCTAAAAACATTATTGTGGGCTGGGTGTTTATTAAAGAAAACCAAATCCGTTTTAAATTATTTGTCCTAGTACATGTAAACGAGTTCCTATATACATAGGACATGTTATCCAAATCTACATGTACAACTGCATGTATACATAAATATGCCCTTACTTTTAAAGTAATGATATATATATGTCAAACATTCTATACATTATGAGTTATACATATTTAATTTCACTTTGTAAATTCAATAACTGTATTCCAGATTGTTTTTCTGCATAGGTAATAAACAATGAAAAAAACACTTTCATTTTATATGGCATACAGCTACTTATTTGCCTTTTGTATCACAACATATAACTATACTTTCAATGAATTGATGTTCTACACTTAATTCAAATATGGTCATGATTTTATCCTGGGTTTCTGACTAGTATCATACATATATTGTCTTTCAAGAAAATCTTTTTAATGTTTTAATGATTATTGTTTAGTCTATATAAGTATTATTTTTACATCATGGATTGTACATTTTTGTATTACATTATATTGTTGATAAGAAAAATTAAGAAATAAATGATATATGATAGAATCTATTGAGTTTTGTTTTACTTTTTTCTCCTTTTTTGTTTTTTGTTTAAGAAGGCTGGGTTGGTGGTGATTGTTTGGGTCAGGCCTTGACGAAATACAGATAAAAATTACTTTTCTGACTTTTCTCAAGTTCCACCAGGCAGGTTTCAACCAACCATGGTCCAAATGATCCTCTCATGGCCCTGACCAAGGGTTGTTACTTTTTGGACCAATTTTAAATCCAAGATGGCCACCATGACCTCAGATTTGCCGATACATTTTTGACTTCTTAAGTTCCACCAATCAGGTCTCAACGAAACTGTTCAAATGATTCATTCATGGGCCTGATCAAGTGTTATTTTTTAGGTTGATTCGAATCCAAAATGGCCACCCTGGCCTCTTGATTTGCCAATACATTTTTGACTTCTCTAATTCCAATATACAGATTTCAACCAAAATTGAAATATGGTTCAAATGATTGACTTGTACCTTGCAAGATGGCCATCCTAGACTCGATTGGCCAAGACATTTTCAAAATCCAAGATGGCCACACTGACCTGATTTGCCGAAAAATTTTTTACTTCTCAAGTTCTACTAGGCAGATTTGAACCAAACTTGGTGCAAATGATCCTCTCATGTCTATAATCAAGAGTTGTTGTTTTAGGGCCAAGATGGCCACCCTAACCTCTGACCGAGATGTTTTGTACGTCTCTAGTTTCACCAGGCAAATTGCAACAAAACGTAGTACAACAATCCTCTCACGGACCTGACCAAGTGTTGTTATTTTGGGGGCCAGTTAAAAATACAAGATGGCCACTCATGGCCTCTGATTGGCTGAGACATTTGCGACTTCTAAACTTAGAATTCACACATTTTCAAGGCATATGCTGTGCTAAAAGTGGATCATTTATTATTTTGAGTTACAGTACATATGTATGCCCATCTTCATTTGTTCATTTGCTATGCTAATGTCAAACTAGCCGCCACTAAATGACCATCTGTGGTAAATCCTTATTACTGTATGGTTCACTTCAAAAGTATAGTTAGTATAATACCAGGTCTGTGATTCTCGCCCCACGGGCATCTCGTTACTGTTTATGATTATGACGACACCCCCCTCCCACACACAGGATTGAGAGTTTCGCTCAAATGAATAAACAAAAATCGGATTTTACATATAAAAATTCTTGTTCCCAAATAACCGGGATAACGTAGCCGGGTTTGCTACCCGTCGGAATCCTCAATCACAAAATCACTTATTGCGGTATGGTTAAATAATAACAGTGTATTAATGCTTTAGCACCATCCGGCGACTACATACATAGATACATACATACATGTTTCTATGGGACAGTAGCGTCTTTCTAATTTGGCGCTCTTAACGATTCAGTATGACCAAGATATAGATGTGAATGAGGTTGCAACATTATTCACCCAACAGCACCCAGGAAAATGAAACTCGACTCTGTATTTACAGAGGCGGATCATGGGGGGGGGGGTGGGTGGGCAGGCCCCCCCCCCTAAATTTTGTGATAGTTATAATTGTATTATATATTAATTTTCATATTTTACGACCCCCGTCTAAACCTCCCCCATAGTTCCCTTGACAATCCATCTCATGTCAATGCACCGCCCCCCCCCCCCCCAATGGATTTTCTGGATCCGCCATTGATTTATTCAATGAAATGATATGATCTTATCGATTCTTATGCATGTTAGGGAGCGGAACGTAGCAAGAACGTCTGTCTGACGTTCAATTTGCTGAAGGTTCGATCCTCCTCAGTGGACCTGTTTGATTATTTCCCGTCCCTAACAATGATACATACCTGGTCCATCAAAGGACGTCGTGTGTGCTATCCTGTTTGTGTGATGTGGGAAGTGCACATAAAGATCCCTTGCTGTTATTTGGAAAGAGTAACCATGTGGCGACAGCGGATTTCATCTGTGACCAAGTATCAATATAATTGTGAGTTTGCCATCCAATAACCGCTGATTAATAGTCAATGTGTTCCAGTAGGCTTAAATCTGTTACATTTTTTACCATGTATCATTTATTATAAATACATTGGTACAACTGAAAACAAACGGTTTCTTGTCGTGGCTCTGTGACCAGGCCATTTTACATGCATACCACAACTTAATGCAACTTGTTAACGTATTATTCTCGAGTGTGACCAGCGTCATCACATTGTTTGGCAAGGGGTTATATATATATAGAATACTGGTGGTTATCGTTAGAGGCTTGAAAGGTGCTCAATACTTTAAAAGAGAGTAGAGCATGTAATAAATATATATATTGCACTTTGGTCCTACGCTATTACTCAGAGTTTCACGCCCTACAAATATATATATATATATATATATATATATATATATATATATATATATATATATATATATATATATATATATATACAATGTATATATGTATGTATATATACTCTTCATAAAAAGTAGGGGATCCTGAAATATTACTGTTAATATCAACTATTAGAACGAACATACGTTTTGACCACATCCATCCTAGGAAAGAACGTTCAGGTCTGTTTATCAACACATCAAAACACATTCCATAATTTGCACGTACATCACGCAGTTGCCCCGTACGCGTGCGTAGGGTGTCATTCTCGATTTTAACAATTTCAAGGAAGGTCGATTAATTACTGTGGAACATTATTTCTGTCAATCTTTTTCATTCTGTTGATCATACAGTTGTTATTGTTTTGTTTTTAGTCATTTTTATTCTTTAAATTTGCGATTTACTTTATAAAAAAAACGTCAACTTTCAAATTTCACTTTAGACCCCAATCGTTCTTCAAGATCTTCGTGGTCATAAAACCTACTGTAATACTGAACTACCCGTTGTAATGTTTGCCCAATTAATTCGCTATTATCATATAACCATTCCCCACAGCTAATAATAAAGTATACCTTACAATTTTGGCAATTATAAATTGTTATTAGAGTTCCCCTACTTTTTTTTAAAGAGTATATATATATATATATATATATATATATATATATATATATATATATATAGATGTACTACATACATTTTTGTTATGTAGTTGATTCCAGTAACCGCAGTAAGTAAGACGGATTTCTTACGCCGGTAAAGTAAGGTTACTGTGCATATTGAAGATAATTTATGTTATGTATTTTCTTATAGTGTCCCGGAGCAGATCATTTGGACCTAGGGACAAGTCTTACCAATCCGGTGAAGGCCGTGCTATATGTGTATGCGGTCTGGTGTGGTTAGTCGACATGGACAACCCAGTGTGATGTTCGTCAGTGGCTGGAGATGGGGACGCCCGTAGTGAACTCCAGTATGTAGTGGTGTGGTTAGTCGACATGGACAATCCAGTGTGATGTTCGTCAGTGGCTGGAGATGGCGACGTCGGTAGTGAACACCAGTGTGTAGTGGTGTGGTTAGTCGACATGGACAATCCAGTGTGATGTTCGTCAGTGGCTGGAGATGGCGACGTCCGTAGTGAACTCCAGTGTGTAATGGTGTGGTTAGTCGACATGGACAATCCAGTGTGATGTTCGTCAGTGGCTGGAGATGGCGACGTCCGTAGTAAACGCCAGTGTATTGTGGTGTGACAGTTAAATGTAACTTTGGTGTAACGTATATCAGACTAAACTACAAATATTGATTAAACCATTGAGTGATCACTGAAGTATTTAGAGTATATATAGATATGTGTATTTATTTTGGGGTGGGTTTAGTTTTGACTGGTGGTTATGTGTGTGAGTAGTGTGTGAGTAGTGTTTTGGTGTGTTGTATGAGGATTGAGTATAAACCTTGTGGTATATATATTTGTTGGATATCCTTTGTATATAGTTGACTACAATATCATTAAATGTTTAAAGTTGCTTTGTAGTCCTGTTGTTACTTCATTTTGTGACATGGGGAAGGAGAATACAAGCTGCACCCAGTGGCTTCCAAGGACGGGCGCCAAGCAGTGTGTGTGACTTACCATCAGGACAACCGCTACTGTTCGCAGAAATGGACATCTCTATACATTGCCTGATGAAGAAAGTGTTCAGCGAACAGTATCCCAAGATCACCAAGCTGTTAGCGAAGCCACAGATCCACCCGCTGGTGCCCAACTTGATACGAGGGTGTGGCTCTCTTCACCATAGACGACAACCTCCTACCAACCTCCTTTGCCTCCGTGAGTATGGACTTAGACTTTAAACTCTTTGGCCGCCATCTTTTTTTTAATAAATAGTCTGACACTCTTTATTTTTGGCAGTCCGTCTAAATTGCTCCAATCATCTTCAAATTTGGATGAGTAGTCTATTTTTTTGTTTGGCCTCAATTTTACTAGACATGGGTACTTTTTTGGACTTACTAAATTTTATTCCAAATTCCGCCCACCTCAAACTTATCCTCCCACCACCTGCCCTGGAATTGGTCACTGGCGAAGTCAAAGTTAAGTCCGGGGTGGGCGTGCCTGAACCTAATTTGGATATGGGCGCGTCAATTGAGTACCCATACCCATACATGTGCTACTAGGATGAACCGGCTCTGGTTTACAGTTTTCATTGAAATGCACTTTTTAGGGAGTTGGTATTTGTCTTGGTCCCGTCCCTTAAATATTTCCTCTCTCTCTCTCTCTCTCTCTCTCTCTCTCTCTCTCTCTCTCTCTCTCTCTCTCTCTCTCTCTCTCTCTCTCTCTCTCTCTCTCTCTCGACTTATCTCAGTGGTACAGCGCTTGCCTGATGCGCGATCAATCTAGGATCGATTCCTGTCGGTGGGCCCATTGGGCTATTTCTCGTTCCAGCCAGCGATCCACAACTGGTGTAACAAAGGCCGTGGTATGTACTATCCTGTCTCTGGGATGGTGCATATAAAAGATCGAGTAGTCCATGAAGTGGCGACAGCGGGTTTTCTCTCTGAATATCTGTGTGGTCCTTAACCATATGTCCGACGCCATATAACCGTAAATAAAATGTGTTGAGTACGTCGTTAAATAAAACATTTCCTCTCTCTCTCTCTCTCTCTCTCTCTCTCTCTCTCTCTCTCTCTCTCTCTCTCTCTCTGTCTGTCTATCTATCTCCCCATTTTACCACAACGGTTGATTTTTAAGACTTGAAAACTACAAAAAAAGTAATACGTACTACTATAATTGCCTACAAATAATATTTTATTGAAAATGCTTTAAATGTTTTAGATACAATGCAAACATAGAAACTGCATAAAAATATAATACTAATAAAACAGAAATTACAATTGTCGACAATTCAATTGCCGGATCCACGTGAACAGTTCTTCCCTCTTATAAACATATAGATCTAGTGTAATGAACTGGCGACAAATCCAGGGCCTATCGTGGTCTTGACCTGTGTGTGTGTGTGGGGGGGGAGGAGTCGTCGAATATGAATTTAGCGGACCCTTTTGTCTACATTTAGCTTGGACATTTATATAAATAGTCTAATATCGTGCTGTAAAAACTATTTCAGCGGGTCGGACGAACCCCCTGTCCCCAAAATACGCCCTGAAATTAAGAAACACGGGCACAGATAAAGTCGAAAGTGTTTCATGTTAAAAAAACCTTTATTTTTGTTTCACTTTGGGTCGATCTCGTGAATTGGATAAATTTGATGGAAATAATTGTGTTTCACAGGTGGTTACAAGTACTCAGAATTCTAGCCCGAGTCATCTCCCATTCGAGAGCTAGACGGACATTGTCCGCACGCATATGTCTGTAGGTTGTGTGTGTGTGTGTGTGTGTGTGTGTGTGCGTGTGTGTGTAAATGTGTGAGCGTGTAAGGTAACTTCGTCAACAGACATGACAGCATTCTAACCGAGAAAACTGACAGCAATACCCGACAAGACCCGCCAGTTTATTAAAAGCTCGTGTTTTCATCTAGGCGTCCAATATATGAGAGTGGGAAGCAGTAATATATTAATTCACGTTTCAGCAAGGGGTGGTGGTGGTGGTGGGGGTGTTACCTTCAGGGTGCCTCTGCCCCCACACATCCTAGTTTCAGACATTTATGAATTGTTTGAGTTTTGCAATAATAAACTGTGATACTGTGAATAGGGTTTATTACCCTGCTAGGAATATTCGTATCTGGTTATATCCGTCTACGTGTCCGACCGTCCTAATGTTGGTCGTCTTATATAATGATCGGCGACTGATTTGGGAACTCCATTAGCCACTTTAGCCTTTGATTGTGCAGATTTTCACCTTCCAACGTCTGTCTCTGAAACAGAAAAAATATATTATTTTAATATTTGTTAAATGATATATTTATTTTGTAGTTTGTTGTAAAATTGTGTCCTTAATTTCGAAACCAATGTTTTACATGTCTCTGAAACAGAACCCATTATATAGCGTGTTTATATGTCATGAGGCGCGTGTGCAGGAATGAACACGGGGACAGAGGTACACTGTCGAGAGCCAAATTAACACGGGGGCGGAGGTACACTGTGGAGAGCCAAATTAACACGGGGGCGGAGGTACACTGTGGAGAGCCAAATTAACACGGGGGCGGAGGTACACTGTGGAGAGCCAAATTAACACGGGGGGGGGGGGGGCGGAGGTACACTGTGGAGAGCCAAATTAACACGGGGGGGGGAGGTACACTGTGGAGAGCCAAATTAACACGGGCGGAGGTACACTGTGGAGAGCCAAATTAACACGGGGGCGGAGGTACACTGTGGAGAGCCAAATTAACACGGGGGCGGAGGTACACTGTGGAGAGCCAAATTAACACGGGGGCGGAGGTACACTGTGGAGAGCCAAATTAACACGGGGGCGGAGGTACACTGTGGAGAGCCAAATTAACACGGGGGGCGGAGGTACACTGTGGAGAGTCAAATTAACACGGGGGCGGAGGTACACTGTGGAGAGCCAAATTAACACGGGGGAGGAGGTACACTGTGGAGAGCCAAATTAACACGGGGGGGGAGGTACACTGTGGAGAGCCAAATTAACACAGGGCGAGGGCGGAGGTACACTGTGGAGAGCCAAATTAACACGGGGGCGGAGGTACACTGTGGAGAGTCAAATTAACACGGGGGCAGAGGTACACTGTGGAGAGTCAAATTAACACGGGAGCAGAGGTACACTGTGGAGAGTCAAATTAACACGGGGCGGGGGCGGAGGTACACTGTGGAGAGTCAAATTAACACGGGGGCGGAGGTACACTGTGGAGAGCCAAATTAACACGGGGGCGGAGGTACACTGTGGAGAGTCAAATTAACACGGGGGCGGAGGTACACTGTGGAGAGCCAAATTAACACGGGGGCGGAGGTACACTGTGGAGAGCCAAATTAACACGGGGGAGGAGGTACACTGTAGAGAGCCAAATTAACACGGGGGGGGGGGGAGGAGGTACACTGTGGAGAGCCAAATTAACACAGGGCGAGGGCGGAGGTACACTGTGGAGAGTCAAATTAACACGGGGGCAGAGGTACACTGTGGAGAGTCAAATTAACACGGGAGCAGAGGTACACTGTGGAGAGTCAAATTAACACGGGGCGGGGGCGGAGGTACACTGTGGAGAGTCAAATTAACACGGGGGCAGAGGTACACTGTGGAGAGCCAAATTAACACGGGGGGCGGAGGTACACTGTGGAGAGCCAAATTAACACGGGGGCGGAGGTACACTGTGGAGAGCCAAATTAACACGGGGGCGGAGGTACACTGTGGAGAGCCAAATTAACACGGGGGCGGAGGTACACTGTGGAGAGCCAAATTAACACGGGGGCGGAGGTACACTGTGGAGAGCCAAATTAACACGGGGGAGGAGGTACACTGTAGAGAGCCAAATTAACACGGGGGGGGGGGAGGTACACTGTGGAGAGCCAAATTAACACAGGGCGAGGGCGGAGGTACACTGTGGAGAGTCAAATTAACACGGGGGCAGAGGTACACTGTGGAGAGTCAAATTAACACGGGAGCAGAGGTACACTGTGGAGAGTCAAATTAACACGGGGCGGGGGCGGAGGTACACTGTGGAGAGTCAAATTAACACGGGGGCAGAGGTACACTGTGGAGAGCCAAATTAACACGGGGGGCGGAGGTACACTGTGGAGAGCCAAATTAACACGGGGGCGGAGGTACACTGTGGAGAGCCAAATTAACACGGGGGGCGGAGGTACACTGTGGAGAGTCAAATTAACACGGGGGCAGAGGTACACTGTGGAGAGCCAAATTAACACGGGGGCGGAGGTACACTGTAGAGAGCCAAATTAACACGGGGGCAGAGGTACACTGTGGAGAGCCAAATTAACACGGGGGGCGGAGGTACACTGTGGAGAGCCAAATTAACACGGGGGCGGAGGTACACTGTGGAGAGCCAAATTAACACGGGGGCGGAGGTACACTGTGGAGAGCCAAATTAACACGGGGGGCGGAGGTACACTGTGGAGAGCCAAATTAACACGGGGGCGGAGGTACACTGTGGAGAGCCAAATTAACACGGGGGCGGAGGTACACTGTGGAGAGCCAAATTAACACGGGGGGGGGGGGAGGTACACTGTGGAGAGCCAAATTAACACGGGGCAGAGGTACACTGTGGAGAGCCAAATTTAAAGGAGATCGAGTTATGCTCGAAGAAGATTTGCTGGAGTAGGTGGGATTCGAAACCCGAATCGCCTCCCTCTGCACAAAAGCCTGTTCATTTACGCAATGGTGTGTGTGTGTGTGTGTGTGTGTGTGTGTGTGTGTGTGAGTGTGTGAGTGTACCGGCCTCGGTAACGCAGTGGTTAGGCCATCGGACTACAGGCTGGTAGGTACAGGGTTCACAGCCCGGTACCAGCTCCAACCCAGAGCAAGTTCTAAAGCTCAATGGGTAGGTGTAAGGCCACTACACCCTCTTCTCTCTCACTAACCAACTAACAACTGTCCTGGACAGACAGCCCAGATAGCAGAGGCGTACTTGAATCTTAATTTAGATACTAAGTACCCATACTGATAGAAATAGTAATTGACGAAATAGACATCCAAACAACGAAACAGACCTACCCATAGTAATTAACGAAATAGATATACACCTGATAATTAACGAAATAGATATACACCTGATAATTAACGAAATAGACATAACCATAGTAATTAACGAAATAGACATACGCCTAGTAATTAACGAAATGGACATACACCTAGTAATTAACGAAATAGACATAACCATAGTAATTAATTAAATAGATATACACATAGTGGTTAACGAAATTAGTTCTTTAGTTCTAGTTCTTTATTTGCTTTAAGTTTTACAACTCATCAGCTGGATACATAACATAACATAGTTATACAACATACACACATGCAAAACAATGGTGGGTGTGGTTTATATATAATCATGCACAAATGAAGTGATATAAGTTACATTTATTACATTAACTATTACCCTGCATTAACCGATCTCTAATTGTATTCGCTTGCACTAAATATTTGCCTAGGTTATTCAATTCCTTATTGTTACCGGTGGTTAATAACTGTATAAAACGATACACAGTTGGCCGCTTATAATAATACATTTTTATATATTTACAATGCAAATCTTTGTATTGTGGACACTCTATTATAAAGTGATAGTCATCTTCTATAGCATTAGCGTTACATAGAGTACATATTCTTTCTTATCGTTAAATGTTTCGATACCTGCCAGATTCTACATTTGATTTATGAGCGCATATTCTAATCTTACAATGTCATATTTCTTTTATATAACGCGTTTCCATTGGCAATCTCAAATATGTTTGTAATCTAAATTCATTTAATAAATGTCGATATAAAAGTCCTCTAGACGTTGTCATTGTTTTGCTGTAACATAATTGCTTAAAAGTATCTACTATCCTTTCTTTGATTATAATGTAGATACTGTCGTCAACATACGATAAATTCCAAATATAGTTTAATCCAAGTGAATACAATTCGTGCATAATGTTAATTAACCAATTATCGTTATAGTGTGCCATTTCTTCCTATATACCCCTTAGAATACAATTTGTAGTGTTACGTAATTTTATCCAATATTTAAACATTCTCAGTGTTCTTGTTATTTGAAGTGGAAACCGTCCCAGTTCGCTATAAACAAATTCGTTACACGTTCCTTTTCTTACACCCAATAATCTTTTACAAAATTGTATATGTACTTTTTCAACATCATGACCCGAGTGAAAGCCCCAAACTTCAGCACCATAACTAAGGAAAATATATGTATCAAAAACAGCAAGCATTGTTTCGATATTAAAGAAATTGTTCCTACATACATTCAATATTAAGAATAATGCCTTGCGCCCTTGTTCTGCAAATCGTTTCTGTGTACGTGCAAATTTACCATTATAAAAAAATAAAACGCCAAGATAAATAAATTCATTTATATCCTCTAGTTTACATCCATTAAAGTACCACTTCTCATTATCTCGTAATTTACCTCCGTTTCTAAAAACAACCATTTTAGTTTTATTTGTATTGACAGTTAAATCCCAGTTTTAGGTATAATTAAAAATAATTCATCATTTTTTGTAACCCTTCTGGTTTTTCAGCTAACAGAACCATGTCATCGGCGTACATTATCAGGAATATGTTTAACATTTGTATATCGACATAAGGACAGTTGTCTGATATTAGCTGCATCTCACAGTCATTGACATACATGGAAAATAATATTGGCGACAACAGTTCTTGAAATAATCAATTTTTGCATATAAAGAAATCAGAAATTACATTATTATATTTTACACAACATTTAACATTTTGATATAACGACCTTATTATAGCAAGCATTTTCCCACTTACGCCTTGTTTAATTAATTTATACCATAAATTTTGTCTATTTACAAAGTCAAATGCTTTTTTGTAGTCAACAAAATAGCAATAAAGCCGTTTTCGTGCATTACACATTCTGTTTATTAGGGACTGTAGAACGAAAATTGCATCCACAGTGGACAAATGTTTTCTAAAGCAAAAAGGTGTCTAGGGGGTTCATGTGTATGTTCTCCCGTAACAGTTTTAAAACTAGATGTCCACAAATGCAACTTCCTGCATTCTACAAGTTAAATTTATCTCTGTCTTAAGATGTTCTACCAATATTATTTTTGATTCAGAACTTTTTTCTCTTTTTTTCACCAACTCCCAAGGGACGGGGAAGAATGATGGCCAGTGCAGGGTTCTTGTGTGGAATGCCCTTAAGCTAATTTTAGCTTCCAAAACCTGCAGCAAAACGATGGTAAATTAAGACTCCCAAGAGACATTGCAGCTTTTTACCTCAATAATTTCTCTGTATATGTCGTTCCTTTTATAAAAACCCATCTAGTGATATTTTATATAATATAACTGCATTCATTACTCTGCAGTGAAATAGTTAAGTATGGTTACAAGAGTTGGTGGATGCGACACTAGATGGGCATGTAAATAGATCACTTCAAAGTAAATTGTTCAGTATAAACGTCTTGCATGAATAGAATGCTACAAAGTAAAAAGATGTAAAGATTCACAAGTAACGTTGCACTTTTTACCTGAGTAATTCTTTATTTGTATAAAAATCAAAATAATGATATTTTGATTTATATAACAGTTACTGCATTAATTACGTCAAAACTCAAATCCCCGACATGTGAGTATAGTTGGCAATCCACGATTGCCACCACAATGTATCTTGGACAAGTGGTCGCTACATTCATTACCCACAAAACTCTAAGTTAGATTAAAAGAAAAGACACGAGCCTAGGTGGTATGGGTTCTGAGGTATTGGTATCAATAGGTTTTTGCATGGCGGCCATCTTGGAAATCCATGATTGTGACCATAACATATATTTGACAAGTTGTCTTTTTAAAAAGATGAAATCTAAGGCAATGGTAAAATATTTTCAAATTGTTACTGGTAGTGTGTAAGGATCTGTTGACTGCCTGCAAAATAATTATGGTATTTTCACACTTATGTTAGTTTTCTAAATATGGCTTTCTGTCGTTTGTTGTAAAGGCAAATGTTTTCAATTTTTTTTAACAACGACCCGTCTATTTACTCAGAGGGTGTATATCATTCACATTTTAGGCAGTTTAGTTGAAATATGTCCCTCGTACATGAAGCAGTAGTACCATTAATGCCAAGGTGTGGTATTTTTAAGATCAAAAAAATGTCATGACCTTTTGACCTCTGGTGACCTAATTATTATACCAATTTGTATATATCATAAATCAGTTTGTAGACAGGTTTAATATGAACATTTTGAGTGCTCATTTGTGTACCTATGTTCATTGGTTGCAAAGTTATGATACATTTTGTTATCCCTACCACCAAAATATTGTAAGTTAATTTTTCTATCATATAATTATTAACTGCATACGTAGGGCTATTCAAAAAACACCATGAGACTTTGCCCACCCAGGTGAAACCAATTTTGGCTCTGGCCTAAGGACTAACATACATGTTTATTTGTTTTGTTTAACGACACCACTAGAGCACATTGGTTAATTAATCATCTGCTATTGGATGTCAAACATTTGGTAATGCTAACTCGTAGTCGTCAGAGGAAAGCTGTTACATGTTTCCTAATGCAGCAAGGAATCTTTTATATGCACTTTTCCACAGACAGGAAAGCACACACCAATGACCAATTGTGGTGCACTGGCTGGAATGAGAAAAAAACCAATCAGTTGAATGGATTCACTGATGTGATTCGATCCTGCGACGCAAGCACCTCAGCCGACTGAGCTAAATCCTGCCTAATTGATGAAATAGACATACTCATAGTGCACGGTGCACATAACAACCGCACTTTGTACGTCCTTGTGGGACTAGACACACCTGGCCCATTGGCCTATTTCTCGTTCCAGCCAGTGCACCACGACTGGTATATCAAAGGCCGTGGTATGTGCTATCCTGTGTGAGATGGTGCATATAAAAGATCCCTTGCTGCTAATCGAAAAAAGTAGCCTATGAAGTGGCGACAGCGGGTTTCCTCTATCAATATATGTGTGGTCCTTAACTATATGTCCGACGCCATATAACCGTAAATAAAATGTGTTGAGTGCGTCGTTAAATAAAACATTTCCTTCCTTCCTTCCTTCCTTCCTTCCTTCCTAGACACACCCATGGTAAATAACAAAAGAGACATACTCTAGTCATTAACGAACTAGACCTAGACATACCCCTTGCCACCATTGTAGAAGCTGTAGAGTCCAGCGAACACCTCTTTCGATCCAATAGCCTTGTCCATGACACCGTCGAATGCATTGATATAGCCTGTTATATAGCAGGACTGGTAACTGAAACCTAAATTAAAGGAAAACACCCGCACCCATTAAAACAGCATCGCTGAAATACATTACAATACAAAATGCTTTATTACCGTGCTTACATATGATGTAGGCCTATATATATAATTATATTATATAATACAGGATACTAGAAGAATACATCACAATAATCGTACCAATCTAGAATGTTCTGCAAACAGGGCCACCTAAATAGGGGTGGGGGAGTTACCGGTACCGGTAGGGTAACATTAGTTCACATGGCTAGACTTATTCATTATGGTGTGGGGATCATGAAACCACCTGATGACACGTCCAAAACTGCATGCGTTTCGTATGGCGGCCATTCTCCAAGATGGCTGCCGCCATATTAAAGAAAGCTATATCTTTGCAAATTCTTCACATATTGAGATGATTTAGATATCAAAATATACGTTTCTGGGGTTGAGGAATATGAAATATATGCTTCAAGACCATTTAGATGTATTCTGATCCACTTATCAAGATGATTTCAAATACTAATAGTATACTAACAATGCAATATACAAATTTCCCTGGAACATGTGATTGATTTCATTGAAATTTACTATTTAAAAAATTAAACAGTTCTTCCATATATGTAATTTGAAAACAATGGGTTTAGATGAAAGACGCGTTTTAGAGAGACCTGGTAGGGTTCAAACCCAGTGCGCGTAATCGTACAGAATCTGGTATATTATACAAGCTAAATTCAGTCATGATGTCTTCTTAGACTGTTCTTTCATAACTTCTCGTATATTCCTCACACCTAATTTCAATTTTTATATTTTCTGCAATCGTTATATCAATTCTTTAATCAATGCGGTTATGTATTCAGAGTAATTATATCCTCTGCCAGTATGATTAAGCCTTACAAGCCGTGCCCCATTTAACATTATACCATGTCTACGGGGGTGAGATATGGATCAGACTGTTCAAACCCGGATAGTCTTGGGGAAAACATATCCGCGGTAGGGTGGGTGCAACAACTCAAATCCGGTTTGGCAGAGCCGCCTTTACAACCCACGCTCAATGTATCCTTATTTACCCACTAAGCTAAATATCTACGTATTTACACACTAAGCTCAATGTATCCTTATTTACCTACTAAGCTAAATATCTACGTATTTACACAATAAGCTCAATGTATCCTTATTTACCTACTAAGCTAAATATCTACGTATTTACACAATAAGCTCAATGTATCCTTATTTACATACTAAGCTAAATATCTACGTATTTACGCACTAAGCTCAATGTATCCTTATTTACATACTAAGCTAAATATCTACGTATTTACACAATAAGCTCTGTGTATCCTTATTTACATACTAAGCTAAATATCTACGTATTTACACAATAAGCTCAATGTATCCTTATTTACCTACTAAGCTAAATATCTACGTATTTACGCACTAAGCTCAATGTATCCTTATTTACATACTAAGCTAAATATCTACGTATTTACACAATAAGCTCAGTGTATCCTTATTTACATACTAAGCTAAATATCTACGTATTTACACAATAAGCTCAATGTATCCTTATTTACCCACTAAGCTAAATATCTACGTATTTACACAATAAGCTCAGTGTATCCTTATTTACATACTAAGCTAAATATCTACATATTTATGCACTAAGCTCAATGTATCCTTTTTTACCGACCAAACTAAATATCTACGTATTTACACACTAAGCTCAATGTATCCTTATTTACCCACTAAGATAAATATCTAGGTATTTACATACAAATCTCAATGTATATTTATTTACCTACTAAGCTAAATACCTACATATTCACTCACTAAGCTCAATGTATCGTTATTTACCCACTAAGCTAAATATCTACGTATTTACACACTAAGCTCAATGTATCCTTATTTACCCACTAAGCTAAATATCTACGTATTTACACATAAAACTCGATGTATCCTTACTTACATACTAAGCTAAATATCTATGCATTTACACACTAAGCTCAATGTATCCTTATTTACCTACTAAGCTAAATATCTACGTATTTACACACAAAACTCGATGTATCCAAATATCTACGTATTTACACAATAAGCTCAATGTATCCTTATTTACCTACTAAGCTAAATATCTACGTATTTATACACAAAACTCGATGTATCCTTATTTACCTACTAAGCTAAATATCTACGTATTTACGCACTAAGCTCACTGTATCCTTATTTACCTACTAAAGTAAATATCTACGTATTTACACACAAAACTCGATGTATCCTTATTTACCTACTAAGCTAAATATATACGTATTTACGCACTAAGCTCAATGTATCCTTATTTACCTACTAAGCTAAATATCTACGTATTTACACACAACACTCAATCTATCCTTATTTACCTACTAAGCTAAATATCTGTGTATTTACACAATAAGCTCAATATATCCTTATTTACCTACTAAGCTAAATAATATACGCATTTACACAATAAACTCAATGTATCCTTATTTACCTACTAAGCTAAATATCTACATATTTACACACAAAACTCGATGTATCCTTATTTACCTACTATGGTAAATATCTACGTATTTACACACAAAACTCAATGTATCCTTATTTACCTACTAAGCTAAATATCTACGTATTTACGCACTAAGCTCACTGTATCCTTATTTACCTACTAAAGTAAATATCTACGTATTTACACACAAAACTCGATGTATCCTTATTTACCTACTAAGCTAAATATATACGTATTTACGCACTAAACTCAATGTATCCTTATTTACCTACTAAGCTAAATATCTACGTATTTACACACAAAACTCAATGTATCCTTATTTACCTACTAAGCTAAATATCTACGTATTTACGCACTAAGCTCAATGTATCCTTATTTACCTACTAAGCTAAATATCTGTGTATTTACACAATAAGCTCAATATATCCTTATTTACCTACTAAGCTAAATAATATACGCATTTACACAATAAACTCAATGTATCCTTATTTACCTACTAAGCTAAATATCTACATATTTACACACAAAACTCGATGTATCCTTATTTACCTACTATGGTAAATATCTACGTATTTACACACAAAACTCAATGTATCCTTATTTACCTACTATAGTAAATATCTACGTATTTACCCACACAACTCAATGTATCCTTATTTACCCACTAAGCTAAATATCTACGTATTTACGCACACAGCAAGAATCGACATGTTTACGTACTAGGCACTTTGCAGCATTTTATCTTAAACTGTCGATCTTTGTTCCCGTTGTGGTGGATGCTGTCAATTCCAACGATTGCTTTCTGGTAGTCACATTCAAACGCTATCAATTCATGATAAGCGTTAATGTATTCTGGAAAAGATATATACACATGGACATTAATTAAGCACCGCCTAGGTTGGACCATGTGACTTATACTCCGCAAAATAATTTTGATCATGTCATGGTTACAAAAGAATGAAATTAACGTCCTTCGTGTACAGAAGATATTGAGAGAAAGAGTGACAGTAAGTAAGTCTGTCATTATATTAACATTTAATGTATTCTACGAGAGTCCGGCGCTCTACCAACTGAGCTAATAGGGAAATTCCCACTAGCTACTGCCAGTAGGAGCATTTTATACCAACACTACTACATAGTCCCCCCTCAAGTGAAGCTACGTCCCGGAGCTGTGAGCCACGGTTAGTTGAACTGTTACGGGTCCTGACTGGTTTATAAATGTATTCTTGTGTTAAGAACACACCCAGTCCCTACGTCGGCTCCAAATGTAACAGACAAAATCAACTTCCACTGAGGAGATTCGAACAACGAGTGTCCAGCGCTCTACCAACTGAGCTAATAGGGAAATTCCCACTAGCTTCTGCCAGTAGGAGCACTTTATCCCAACACTACTACATACTCCCCCCTGTATTAAAGTAAATGATTAAATTAAAGGAGCACTATCATTTTCAGAATTACCTGAAAGAGACATTGGATTAAATAGGTATAGTAAACATTAAAGACATAACATACAATGATTATCTGTTAATAATAATTTAATTAATTACAAGAAACATTACAAATATTATAAAATACCATTATATACAGATAAAACACGATATTGCCACATATGCATAAAAATGTATTGTAATTAATTATGGTGCTGGAATCACACTGTCGTATTTCGTACAGTCCAGTGATGGTTAATTAATTTCCTCGTTTAAATTTGTGACAAGCGGTGAGTCTGTTAAGTTGATGTATTTCCGTGCAATCATCAGTTTACTGTTTACCGGCCTCGGTGGCGTCCTGGTTAGGCCATCGGTCAACAAGCTGGTAGGTACTGGGTTCGGATCCCAGTCGAGGCATGGGATTTTTAATCCAGATACCGACTCCAAACCCTGGGTAGGTGTAAAGCACTTGCACCGACCAGTGATCCATAACTGGTTTAACAAAGGCCATGGTTTGTGCTATCCTGCCTGTGGGAAGCGCAAATAAAAGATCCCTTGCTGCTAATCGGAAAGAGTAGCCCATGAAGTGGCGACAGTGGGTTTCCTCTGAAAATGTGTGTGGTCCTTAACCATATGTCTGACGCCATATAACCGTAAATAAAATGTGTTGAGTGCGTCGTTAAATAAAATATTTCTTTTTTTCTTTCAGTTTACTGTCGTTATCGTTTTGTTAACATTAATGTTTATCAGCAGTGATACAATCTCTGTTGTTAACATTAACGTTTATCAGCAGTGATACAATCTCTGTTGTTAACATTAACGTTTATCAGCAGTGATACAAGCTCTGTTGTTAACATTAACGTTTATCAGCAGTGATACAAGCTCTGTTGTTAACATTAACGTTTATCAGCAGTGATACAATATCTGTTGTTAACATTAACGTTTATCAGCAGTGATACAAGCTCTGTTGTTAACATTAACGTTTATCAGCAGTGATACAATCTCTGTTGTTAACATTAACGTTTATCAGCAGTGATACAAGCTCTGTTGTTAACAGTAACGTTTATCAGCAGTGATACAATATCTGTTGTTAACATTAACGTTTATCAGCAGTGATACAATCTCTGTTGTTAACATTAACGTTTATCAGCAGTGATACAATCTCTGTTGTTAACATTAACGTTTATCAGCAGTGATACAAGCTCTGTTGTTAACAGTAACGTTTATCAGCAGTGATACAATATCTGTTGTTAACATTAACGTTTATCAGCAGTGATACAATCTCTGTTGTTAACATTAACGTTTATCAGCAGTGATACAATCTCTGTTGTTAACATTTAACGATTGTCTGTTATTTCGTTTACGTTCATCACGGTATGCAAAAAAAAAAAAAAAAAAAAAAAAATCATCCGCGAACTGTGAATTTTTATTGTTCATACCCAGATGAACGTAAAAGAAATAACAGACAATACTTATAACTAAATTTGAATAATAGGCCTACTTGCTAATAATAATAATAATAATAATAATAATAATAATAATAATAAAACTTCATACTTTACCTTGAATTATTTTTGGTCCTTAAACAAGTTTGTTTGTTGTTGGGGTGGGTTTTTTTGTTGTTTGTTTTGGGGTGTTTTGTTGTTGTTTTTTTATGTGTTTTTTTTTTGTTTTTTTTTTTTTGGGGGGGTGGGGGGGGGGTTTTTTTTTTTGCTTAACGACACCACTAGGGCACATTAATTTATTAATCATCGGCTACTGGATGTCAAACATATGGTCTTTTTGACAGTCATAGAGAGGAAACCCATTACAATTGTTCATTAGTAGGAAGGGATCTGTTATATGCAACATCCCACAGACAGGATAGCACATACCACGGCCTTTGATATACCAGTCGTGGTGTACTGACTGGAACGAGAAATAGCCCAATGGGCCCACCGACGAGGATCGATCCTAGGCCGACCACGCATCAGGCCAACGGTTTACCACCGAGTTACGTCCCGTCCCTGGTTCTTAAAAACTAACGACCAATTGTACGACGCTTTGGTGTCGGGTCCGTTTGATTTGACCCATGGTGTGTCCTATAGTTAAAAACTAACGACCAATTGTACGACGCTTTGGTGTCGGGTCCGTTTGATTTGACCCATGGTGTGTCCTATAGTTAAAAAATAACGACCAATTGTACGACGCTTTGGTGTCGGGTCCGTTTGATTTTACCCATGGTGTGTCCTATAGTTAAAAACTAACGACCAATTGTACGACGCTTTGGTGTCGGTCCGTTTGATTTTACCCATGGTGTGTCCTATAGTTAAAAACTAACGACCAATTGTACGACGCTTTGGTGTCGGGTCCGTTTGATTTTACCCATGGTGTGTCCTATAGTTAAAAAATAACGACCAATTGTACGACGCTTTGGTGTCGGGTCCGTTTGATTTTACCCATGGTGTGTCCTATAGTTAAAAAATAACGACCAATTGTACGACGCTTTGGTGTCGGGTCCGTTTGATTTTACCCATGGTGTGTCCTATAGTTAAAAAATAACGACCAATTGTACGACGCTTTGGTGTCGGGTCCGTTTGATTTTACCCATGGTGTGTCCTATAGTTAAAAAATAACGACCAATTGTACGACGCTTTGGTGTCGGGTCCGTTTGATTTTACCCATGGTGTGTCCTATAGTTAAAAAATAACGACCAATTGTACGACGCTTTGGTGTCGGGTCCGTTTGATTTTACCCATGGTGTGTCCTATAGTTAAAAAATAACGACCAATTGTACGACGCTTTGGTGTCGTGTCCGTTTGATTACACTCATGTGGGTCCTATAGTTAAAAACTAACGACCAATTGTACGACGCTTTGGTGTCGTGTCCGTTTGATTACACTCATGGTGTGTCCTATAGTTAAAAACTAACGACCAATTGTACGACGCTTTGGTGTCGGGTCCGTTTGATTTTACCCATGGTGTATCCTATAGTTAAGACTACGGGTGTGTCTAACCTAAATTTTAGCGATTGCTGAATGGCTGAATAAAGTTACGCCTACAGGTCATTATAGTCCTGCAGGAAGTAAATTAGAACATTGTTTTAAAAAAGTAACACTTTCATTAACATTAGTAATAAGGTTACAATGTAAATCTGTAAAAAGTAACACTTTCATTAACATTAGTAATAAGGTTACAATGTAAATCTGTAAAAAAGTAACACTTTCATTAACATTAGTAATAAGGTTACAATGTAAATCTGTAAAAACTAAATAATTCTTTTCTTTAACAACTACAAATAAATATTAGTAAATAGTTTAGCTTCATTTTCCATTACATTACTGATCTGAAGCCTATAGCAAGGGCTGCGGAGAAGGGGCACGCAGAGGTCATGACACACCACCCATTTCCCCCGTTACTCTGTTCAGAAAGCTTGAAATGTCGTATTTTAACACCTGAAAATAAACATTTCTCGGGGAAGCATGACCCTCCCCCCGCCCCAACAGGTTCGGGACTACAAATATATGTATTTTCATCCAAAGACATTCGCCCCACCCGGGCCCCGCTCCAAATTTGAAATACACTCCGCGGACCCTGTGCAAGTCTTGAAAAGTACACCCCACCCCCCACCCCACCCACCCCCCACCCACCCCCTCAAACAACCTGTTATGAATAGTTGTCTGTCGCTTCACAACACGACTCAAAGCAGTGTGGGTGCACTCCCCACGCATGGGTACCCCTCAAAATAACATCATGACCAGTCTAGCGCAAACGTTCACCAACATATCAAGCTGACCAAGATATTACGTGGGGACGGGACATAGCCCTGTGGTAAAACGATCGCTTGATGCGCGGTCGGTCTGGGATCGATCCCCGTCGGTGGGCCCATTAGGCTATCTCGCATTGCAGCCAGTGCGACACGACTGGTATATAAAGGGCCGTGATATGTGCTATCCTGTCTGTGGGATGGTGCATATAAAATATCCCTTGCTACTAATGGTCGAAAATACCAACTAGGCATCCAAATATACCAAATATACATCAATGTGCTCTAGTGTTGTCGTTAAACAAAAACTTTTAAAAAAACAAAAGAAAAAAACAAGAAAAAACCAAACATATTACGTTCCCCACTAAAAACAAATATATGCATTGTATTAACATGCTAAACATTTCATTTTTTCCCGGGCACTTCGAATTTAGTATTCTCGAGGTTTTCTCCTATAGGTTAATCGAGGCAAGTAGTCCAAGGCGGACCCAGTAAACTGCGAAAACCAACGCATTTGTTGTGTCTGATTCGGACTACGAATCAAGGTGAAATGTGCCCGCTAAAATTAAATTACAAAACTATGCTGATGTCATGAAGGTGTTGTAATGAGAGCGTGGTGCAAGGTACATGTAGTTACCTCATCCATCACTCGAGATTCGTCTAGTTAGACCACGGTTATTGCGGCTGTTGAGTGACGGGTGTAATAGATCTCAGGCCACGCCCACGATCATTACACCAGTCATTCAACAGCCGCGCCATTGGGCTATTTTTTGATAGAGCCAGTGAACCACGAATGGTGGCTGGGGAAGGACAACATCAATTCGCTCGTGCAAGATAAACGGTATTGCCTCGTAGCTCGTTGAGTATTCTCTTAGGAGATAACCATATGGAGTTTTTAGATTTGCGGAGGTTATTGTCTATTTGCAGGGGCGTAGCGTAAGCTGGACCTGGGGGGGGGGGGGGGGGCGGTTCAAATATGAACCAAGTGAACCTTTTCTATTTTGTTTTTGCACCACCAGAAACTCCATATGTATAAACTTGTATGTTTTAGTTCTGAAAGCGGACCATTTGCTTCGTCCTCGAACCCCCCCCCCCACCCCCCAAGGCTACGCCCCTGATTGGATCAAATAGACAATAACACCCGCAAATCTAAATAGTCCATATGGTTATCTCCTAAATGACATCACTTTCTAATGACGTCATTAGCTTTCCGGGTGTCATTGTCTATTTGATCACAGGAAAAGAATGTAATTAACCAATCACAATACAGAACACACTCGCCATCAGTTTACAATTATGAGATAACTATATGGAGGTTTTAGATTTGCGGGTGTTATATAGAGGATAATAAACGAGTTTCCAGTTATTATCAAATTTATGTCCCGAGTGAAATAATTTTCAGTTGTCACGAGCTTTAGCGAGTGACAAATGAAAATTATTTCACGAGTTTGTTATTCTATTTATTACCTCAGCTATTTTTTCTCTAAAAGCCTTTATTTTCGATGCACATGCACGAAGGCCAACCTGTATGGGAACGATGTAAACCACTTTACGCACTGTTCTGAGAATTACTATAACGTTGTAATTTAATCACGTTCATAGATAATTTAAAAGAACCCAAGTTCTCTTTATTCTGCTTCCAAATCTATAATGAATTGCATTAAAATGACATTTTGTTATTAATTTAACACCAAAAACAGAGACCCGTAAAGGCAAACTCTTTAAACTACATGACGTCATTTTTAGTACCGACAAAGTCATTGGTTTGTAAGCGTCAAATTGTCCAATAGTATTGTTCGTTAGACCAATGCAGAATATTTCTCACTGAGAAAATATGGAAAATATTTTCCCTGTTATGAGTGACCGCTGGGGTAATAATGTCTATTTGATCCCGTAAATTAAACATTTGCGGGCATCAAATAGACAATAACATCCGCAAATATAAAAACTCAATATGGTTATGTCCATTGTAAACTGAATCGTTTTTCTACAGAACTGACTGTATATTTGGTATTTCTTGAAAAAAATTACCTGGCTACAGTCTAACTGTAGACCCTTGAATCGTCAACTTCGCCTGTTCCAATTGCTAATGACGTCACCTTTAATGACGTCATTAGCTTTCCGGGTGTTATTGTCTATTTGATTCCGGAAAAATTATGTAATTAACCAATCACAATACAGAACGCACTCGCCGTCAGTTTACAATAAGTAATGAATGTTACGTACATTTAATTATTAAGGTTTACCTGTAGAGATACAATCTCTGTTGTTAACATTAACATTTACCTGTAGAGATACAATCTGTGTTAGTAACATTATCGTTTACCTGTAGAGATACAATCTCTGTTGTTAACATTAACATTTACCTGTAGAGCTACAATCTGTGTTAGTAACATTATCGTTTACCTGTAGAGAAACAATCTCTGTTGTTAACATTAACGTTTACCTGTAGTGATACGATCTCTATTATTAACATTAACGTTTACCTGTAGAGATACAATCTCTCTTGTTAACATTAAGGTTTACCTGTAGAGATACAATCTCTCTTGTTAACATTAACGTTTACCTGTAGAGATACACTCTCTGTTGTTAACATTAACGTTTACCTGTAGAGATACAATCTCTGTTATTAACATTAACGTTTACCTGTAGAGATACGATCTCTCTGTTATTAACATTATCGTTTACCTGTAGTCATACAATATATGTTGTTAATATTAACGTTTACCTGTAGGCATGCACTATGTGTTGTTAACATTAACGTTTCCCTGTAGTCATGCAATATATGTTTTTAACATAACGTTTACCTGTAGTCATACAATATGTGTTAACATTAACGTTTACCTATAGTCATACAATATGTGTTAACATTAACGTTTACCTATAGTCATACAATACCTGTTGTTAACAGTAACGTTTACCTGTAGTCATACAATATGTGTTAACATTAACGTTTACCTATAGTCATACAATACCTGTTGTTAACATTAACGTTTACCTGTAGTCATACAATGTGTTAACATTAACGTTTACCTATAGTCATACAATACCTGTTGTTAACATTAACGTTTACCTATAGTCATACAATGTGTTAACAGTAACGTTTACCTATAGTCATACAATATGTGTTAACAGTAACGTTTACCTATAGTCATACAATACATGTTGTTAACAGTAACGTTTACCTGTAGTCATACAATATGTGTTAACAGTAACGTTTACCTATAGTCATACAATACCTGTTGTTAACAGTAACGTTTACCTGTAGTCCTACAATATGTGTTAACAGTAACGTTTACCTATAGTCATACAATACCTATTGTTAACAGTAACGTTTACCTATAGTCATACAATATGTGTTAACATTAACGTTTACCTATAGTCATACAATACCTGTTGTTAACAGTAACGTTTACCTGTAGTCATACAATATGTGTTAACATTAACGTTTACCTATAGTCATACAATACCTGTTGTTAACATTAACGTTTACCTGTAGTCATACAATGTGTTAACATTAACGTTTACCTATAGTCATACAATACCTGTTGTTAACATTAACGTTTACCTATAGTCATACAATGTGTTAACAGTAACGTTTACCTATAGTCATACAATATGTGTTAACAGTAACGTTTACCTATAGTCATACAATACATGTTGTTAACAGTAACGTTTACCTGTAGTCATACAATATGTGTTAACAGTAACGTTTACCTATAGTCATACAATACCTGTTGTTAACAGTAACGTTTACCTGTAGTCCTACAATATGTGTTAACAGTAACGTTTACCTATAGTCATACAATACCTATTGTTAACAGTAACGTTTACCTATAGTCATACAATATGTGTTAACAGTAACGTTTACCTATAGTCATACAATACCTGTTGTTAACAGTAACGTTTACCTATAGTCAAACAATATGTGTTAACATTAACGTTTACCTATAGTCATACAATATGTGTTAACATTAACGTTTACCTATAGTCATACAATATGTGTTAACATTAACGTTTACCTATAGTCATACAATACCTGTTGTTAACAGTAACGTTTACCTGTAGTCATACAATACCTGTTGTTAACAGTAACGTTTACCTATAGTCATACAATACCTGTTGTTAACAGTAACGTTTACCTATAGTCATACAATACCTGTTGTTAACAGTAACGTTTACCTATAGTCATACAATATGTGTTAACAGTAACGTTTACCTATAGTCATACAATACCTGTTGTTAACAGTAACGTTTACCTATAGTCATACAATACCTGTTGTTAACAGTAACGTTTACCTATAGTCAAACAATATGTGTTAACATTAACGTTTACCTATAGTCATACAATATGTGTTAACATTAACGTTTACCTATAGTCATACAATATGTGTTAACATTAACGTTTACCTATAGTCATACAATACCTGTTGTTAACAGTAACGTTTACCTGTAGTGTAGCAGTCGTTATTTACAACTTTGACGTCTTGACACTCAAATTTCCATCTCCTATCCTCTTTTGCATTTGAGTGAATGCTCTCAATTCTGCTGATGGCCTCTTTGCTGAGACATTCAAAATCGGCGGGTTGGTCCCAGTCGTTAACCCAGGAGTGAGCGATCTGCACCAACGCTAGTCCGATGATGAGCACAGTCTGTAAGTGGACAACAACTGTACAGGTACATGTACTACTGATCGATCCCACAGTCGATCGCACCCGTCAAAATGGCTTTTTCATCTTTATTTGTTTGTTTGTTTGTTTGTTTGCTTGTGTGTTGTTTATTGTTGGGTTGTTGTTTTGAGAGTTTCAGGTTTTTGTTTTTTGTTTAACGACACCACTAGAGTACATTGGATGTCAGACATTTGGTATTTCTGACATATATTCTAGAGAGGATGCCTGCTACATGTTTTTCATGAATAGCAAGGTTTCTTTATATGCACCACCCCACAGACATGATAGCACATACCACGGCCTTTGATATACCGGTCGTGGTGTACTGGCTGGAATGAGAAATAACCCGATGGGTCCACCGACGGGGATCGATCCTAGACCGACCGCGCATCAGGTGTCAGTACTCTTTTTTCATGGAAGCAATCATGACCACCTTATTAGATTGAACTGGCGGCTGTTTTTGTAAAAAGCTAGTGAAATGCCTAATGTCTAGGTCCATCAAGACGGACCGACCTTACCACTCATTGCACCTGAATAAAGTAGTTTTCTACGTAAACTGCATCTCAGTCGATAGAACGCTCGCCTTTTGTACTTTGGTCGAATGCTTGAATCCGCTTGGTGGATCCATTCTCTGGTTAATTTTTGCCCGTTCCAACCAGACTGTTATACCAAAGACCCGTATATATAATATAAAATATCCTTTGTAGCAGGTGTTCCATGAAGGTCACGTGTGTTCCATGAAGGTCACGTGTGTTCCATGAAGGTCGTGTGTTCCATGAAGGTCACGCATGTTCCATGAAGGTCACGTGTGTTCCATGAAGGTCACGTGTGTTGAAATCCAAAATGCCACAATTCCCCAAGATGTCCCAATTGTGACACCGTGCACCGGCCCAAAATGTCCCAATTGTGACACCGTGCACCGGCCCAAAATGTCCCAATTGTGACACCGTGCACCGGCCCAAGATGTCCCAATTGTGACACCGAGCACCGGCCCAAGATGTCCCAATTGTGACACCGGGCACCGGCACAAGATGTCCCAGTTGTGACACCGTGCACCGGCCCAACATGTCCCAATTGTGACACCGTGCACCGGCCCAAGATGTCCCAATTGTGACACCGTGCACCGGCCCAAGATGTCCCGCTTGTGACACCGTGCACTGGCCCAAGATGTCCCAGTTGTGACACCGTGCACCGGCCCAAGATGTCCCAGTTGTGACACCGTGCACCGGCCCAAGATGTCCCAATTGTGACACCGAGCACCGGCCCAAGATGTCCCAATTGTGACACCGAGCACCGGCCCAAGATGTCCCAGTTGTGACACCGTGCACCGGCCCAAGATGTCCAATTGTAACACCGTGCACCGGCCCAAGATGTCCCAGTTGTGACACCGAGCACCGGCCCAAGATGTCCCAATTGCTATCTAGTGTGTTGAAGTTTGTTTTGTTTAACAGCACCACTAGAGCACATTGATTTATTTATCATCGGCTATTGGATGTCAAACATTTAGTAATTTTTACATTAGTAGAAAGTGATCTTTTATATGCACCATCCCACAGACAGGACAGCACATACCAAGGTATTTGATATACTAGTCGTGATGTGTGTGTGTGTGTGTGTGTGCGTGCGTGCGTGCGTGCGGAATTTGTTAACCTGAATTCAGAAGTTTGAAGGCGATGACTATATTGATCCCATTCCCTTTTAAAAGCAGAATCCGCATGATGCTTTTTCAATCTATATTTCTTGTTCTTTTTTTTAAATTTGTTATGGTTTGCTTTTTGGTTTTATTATTGGAAGGGTATATCAAATATTTTTATGTGCCTCCTTTCTGTGGGAAAGTGCATATAAAAGACCCTTTGCTGCTAATGGAAAAATGTGACAGCTTTCCTCTCAAGAGTTCGTGTCAGAATTACCATTTGTTTGAATTCCAATAGCCGATGATTAATTAATGTGCTCTAGATGTGTCGTTAAACTTCTTGTTTTTAATTTGAAAGATTTAAGCAACAGTATATGGCATCTCTTGGCCCAAGATGTCCCAACTGCGATATCTTGGGCCATTGGGACATTTTGGACTTAACACATGTAGTACAATTACCGTATGTTAGTAGTGTCGGAAATAGAATAAAAATGAGTTTCGTCGATTATTTCTTACATATTAAACAGACAAGTAAATATTTTCTAAATATCTATTTACTGATAGTCTGGGGGTGGGGGGGGGGGGGGGGGCAGGCTGAGTTTTGCCCGAATTTAGAGGATTTTTTTTTTTTAAATGCCCGAATTATCGACATTATTTACGTTTCTTCTACCCATACACATATGCAATATACTCATTTAAGTACATTATTCATCAATGTTAACGGTTTTACAGTTTTAATGTAGTTAAAGTTTACTGCTGCTCTTAAAATCATATCTAAAAATGTACGGTGGGGTATAATGGACTTTTCAAAAACACTAAGTTTAAGGCTGGTTGGTGCTTAACTTATTCTTATACTGGGGAGGGGGGGGGGGGGGGGGGGGGACGGGACGGGACGTAGCTTAGTGGTAAAGCGCTCACCTAATGCGCGGTTGGTTTGAGATCGATCCCCGTCGGTGGCCCATTGGGCTGTTTCTCGTTCCAGCCAGTGCACCACGAAATGGCAGTGGTATGTTCTATCCTGTCTGTGGGATGGTGCTCATAAAAATACTCCTTGCTACTAATGGAAACATGTAGCGGGTTTCCTCTCTAAGACTATGTCAGAATTACCAAATGTTTGACATCCAATAGCCGATGATTAATAAATCAATGTGCTCTAGTGGTGTCGTTAAAGAAAACAAACTTTAACTTTAACTCATATACTGAGGGTGGGGTGGAGCGGGATGTATATCAATGGTAGAACACTCTGGATGAGATGGTGATTTGTTTCTTTGTTCAACGACACCACTAGAGCACATTGATTTACAGAAATGACTATGCGATGTGTCCAGCCCATGCATGACTTCAGCTGCCCGCTTCTCAAACAAAATGAACATATAGCCTGCTTTTTCGTGGGGTTTTACAACTCTATCTAACCTTACAAGTTTTAATTATACAGTATTATACGGATAAATACATGTGGAATTGTGGCTCGACGTAGCCTAGTGGTAGAGCCCTCGCCTGATGCGCGGTTGGTCTAGAATCGATCCCCGTTGGTGGGCCCGTTGGGCTATATCTCGTTCCAGCCTGAGTACGACGACTGGTATTGAAAGGTCGTGGTATTATTGATTATTATTATTTTATGTTAAACAAATTCAGATTTCTATCATTGTTACATTATTTAGCTTGTTCATGCATTAATAGACGACAATACGTGGCATAACTCCTTTATACTGTTTATGTATTTATGAATAAACTGAATTGAATTGAAATGAATTGTATATGATATCCTGTCTGTGGGATGGTGAATATAAAAGATCCCTTGCTACTAATGGAAAAATATAGCAGGTTTCCTCTTTAACACTATATGTACAAATAACCAATGTTTTACATCCAATATTAGTCGATGATTAATAAATTAATGTGCTCTAGTGATGTCGTTAAACAAGATAAACTTTAATTTAATAAGTGCATATTAAAGACCGCTTGCTGCTTTATCAGTAGATGTAGCCCATCCATGTAACGACAGCGGGTTTCCTCTCTATTTCTGTCGACCAAGAGTTGAAATTATCAAATGTTAGTTTAAAATGCGCCGAGGTGTGTTTATCGCTATATCCCGTCCACACAAGTGAAGATCGGGACAAGGTAAGTAGAATACCAAGGAGGGAATACTGTTTTATGAACGACTCACAATGAACACGTTTTAATATCGGCAATAAACGACGTCCGAAATACTATGGTTAATGACCACGCAGATAATAGCCTAAAGGGCCCACAGACGGGGATCGATCCCAGACCGACCGCGTATTAAGTGAGCGCTTTCCCAGTTAATATAGATAGATAACTAGTTTAACGTGCTCATATACCACTAGGGTTTCCAACACGCCCACCCCGAGTACGACCTCCGAGTTAATATAGATAGATAACTAGTTTAACGTGTTCATAGACCACTAGGGTTTCCAACACGCCCATCCCGAGTCCGACCTCCGAGTTAATATAGATAGATAACTAGTTTAACGTGCTCATAGACCACTAGGGTTTCCAACACGCCCACCCCGAGTCCGACCTCCGAGTTAATATAGATAGATAACTAGTTTAACGTGTTCATATATCACTAGGGTTTCCAACACGCCCACCCCGAGTCCGACCTCCGAGTTAATATAGATAGATAACTAGTTTAACGTGCTCATATACCACTAGGGTTTCCAACACGCCCACCCCGAGTCCGACCTCCGAGTTAATATAGATAGATAACTAGTTTAACGTGTTCATATACCACTAGGGTTTCCAACACGCCCACCCCGAGTCCGACCTCCGAGTTAATATAGATAGATAACTATTTTAACGTGTTCATATATCACTAGGGTTTCCAACACGCCCATCCCGAGTCCGACCTCCGAGTTAATATAGATAGATAACTAGTTTAACGTGCTCATAGACCACTAGGGTTTCCAACACGCCCATCCCGAGTCCGACCTCCGAGTTAATATAGATAGATAACTAGTTTAACGTGCTCATATACCACTAGGGTTTCCAACACGCCCATCCCGAGTCCGACCTCCGAGTTAATATAGATAGATAACTAGTTTAACGTGCTCATATACCACTAGGGTTTCCAACACGCCCATCCCGAGTCCGACCTCCGAGTTAATATAGATAGATAACTAGTTTAACGTGCTCATAGACCACTAGGGTTTCCAACACGCCCACCCCGAGTCCGACCTCCGAGTTAATATAGATAGATAACTAGTTTAACGTGCTCATATACCACTAGGGTTTCCAACACGCCCATCCCGAGTCCGACCTCCGAGTTAATATAGATAGATAACTAGTTTAACGTGCTCATAGACCACTAGGGTTTCCAACACGCCCATCCCGAGTCCGACCTCCGAGTTAATATAGATAGATAACTAGTTTAACGTGCTCATAGACCACTAGGGTTTCCAACACGCCCATCCCGAGTCCGACCTCCGAGTTAATATAGATAGATAACTAGTTTAACGTGCTCATAGACCACTAGGGTTTCCAACACGCCCATCCCGAGTACGACCTCTAATAAGATCGGTGGCCTGACTCGGGACAAGAATCGGTGTTAATAAATATTATATTTGACTAACATGACAATCACAAGATTATTTCCGTGCACAAAAAGTAAAACTTCACAACAGTCTGTTGCAAATTATTATCGTATATATCAAATCAGTGGCTAGCTACATTAAACCCAGGTAAAATCTTAATACGACGAATTTTTAACAACTCCACCACAAATTCTTGTGTTTGTGGATATTGAAAATGCGTATGACATGGTTTGGAGACGCGGACTGTTAATAAAAATATTTCAGATGGGGATAAGAGGAGCAATGTTTAATTTTATTAATCAGTTTTTAACCAATAGAACATTTGCTGTAAACCTTAATGGTACCCTATCCCCTATAAATGTCTTGGAGAATGGTATACCTCAGGGCTCAGTGATAGCACCAACTCTTTTTTTCTGTCTTTATTAATTCATTAGCTACGGTGCTATTTCGGGACTCAGATCAGGGGACTAATTTAAGTGTCGGCTTTTTTGCCGACGCTACTGAGCTCTGGAGAGTAGGTAATAATTATTTAGATATTCAAAAAGTTAAAATATAATGGTGTACTGATTAGCCAGGTGCAATCGATCAAATTTCTGGGAGTTATTTTCGACCATGCCATTGCATTCGGTGAGCACATTGCGGAGGTGACTGACAGGTGTATTTATTACATTAATTTAATCCGGGTCTTGTCAGGCACACCATGGGGATCAGACAGGCAAACACTTCTTATGATCTTTGAAGCCTTCATAGTATCCAGACTCCAATATGGGGCCCTTGCCTTTGGGTGTGCCACTGATAATCAGCTTAAGAAACTTGATGGGATCTACTGTATGGCCCTCAAAATTATAGTAGGAGGGACCGTATGTACCCCATATGAGAGTGTCTTGGCTGAATTGGGTGTGGTCCCGTTAGCTCTTAGGCGAATCAAGCAGGGGATCAGATATACGAGTAAAGTCAAAAATCTGGTCTCTGATTCTCCCATAAATAAAATTAAACCTATTCAAACAGCTTCTGTTAGAGATAAACACGTATCTATTATTTCATATTTGTATAAGTTTGCAGTTGATTTCGGGATTGCGGGTCTGCCAATCAGTCGAGCCAATCTGAACTTTGAGTTCCCTTGGCAGATCGGTACCCCCGAGGTCGGCTACCACATCCGCAAAGAAATTATACAAGTTAAAAATAATAATATTAAAAAAATTCTTTTTTCCGCTGTGGTTGGGGACTTGTACCCGAATGCTATACATGTGTATACAGATGGGTCCAAGGATCCAGCTACAGGCAGGACAGGGATGGCCTTTGTTATTTATAATAAAGACATTCAGGACAGACCCGTGGCTGTTAGGGCTAGACTCACGGATAACATCTCTGTCTATACTTCAGAATTAATGGCCATCCTCTGTGCGTTGATGTGGATTGAAAATTACCATCGAAATCATAGCCCTGATAGATACGTGATTTTCTCGGACAGTCTTAGCTCCTTACAGGCAATATCAGGCTCTAATGGCGTCAGACCGGAAATAGTTAAATAAATTTATAAATTTTCAAATAAGTTAGTAGCCATTGGAGTAAAGGTCACCCTCGAATGGGTCCCAGCCCATGTGGGGATAGCCGGTAATGAGCTGGCTGATGAAAATGCCAAAAAGTCTCTCCAGGAGGTCAAGGTCGGGGTGACGACTAGTTACAACTACGCTGAGATATGCTCCCTGGCAGAGCCACACTTTGGTAAGTTGTGGCAGTTAGAATGGGATCACCATACCAGAGTTTGGCACTCCTATATTAAACCGAAGGTCACTACTCCTGGTCCAGTTTCATTTAATGTAAAAGCTACTAAAATTATTGCAAGATTAAGAATGGGTGTATCTTATGGTTTAAATGATACTAAATTTAAAGTCAGGAAATCCAATACACCCAACTGCTTGGTATGCAATACAATTTATAATGTTAATCATTTTTTGATTGAGTGTACCAAGTATAAATTAATTAGACAGAAACTGGAAGACTTTTTCAAATCAAAAAATATTATCTTTAATTCCTATAATATTTTAAATCCTTTAGACAGTTATAAAGCAGTAATTGATAGACTTCTGGTGGCCTTCGTTTATCAATCTAGGGCACATATCTAACAGGTATGTTGTGATTAAAATTTACTATTTTTCTGCTTTGTATTGCTGTTCCAACTAACCAGTGTTTTCGTTGCTAATTAATTTTTGGATCTTCTACGTAAGGTTAAGACGTATGTTGGGGCCGGGCGCGGCTGTTGTTTATGGTTTGTCCTCCTCAGTCGTGACCGGACCCATATATTGAACCCTATACTTTTTTGTACAGTTGGCCCCATTTTTATTGGGGCTGCTGGCATTATTGGTGTAGCTCAAATTACGCTTGTTGGTTGGTTATTTTTGCCTGTATTGACTGTTTGCGTCATCTTTGGCGTTAGTTGCTTTTGTTCTAGCACGCTTTCTCACCTCTGAGGGCTGTCTTTCGCCGTCCGCGGATTATAACGTTTCGCGCTCTATCCACTTTTAAAGAATTTTCTCTCGGCTTGTTTTAACAGTTTTAAATTTTATGTAATTATTTTTAAATGTTAGTTTGTATGGATGTGTGAATGTATGTTTATTTACTTTAGTTTGGTCAGCTTCAGGTTTGTATAGGCTGGGGTCCATTATCTGGCAATAATGCACTCCATCCTTCGCCGGCTTGTCCTTAACAATTTTAGGTTTTGTTATTTAAAAATGTATAATGTGTTTGGCGTTTTTTAACTTTAATTGTTTACTGGCGTGCTCTTTTTAATGTGTTTTATTTTATTCAATTTTTAAAAATTTACTTTGTTTAAAAAAAAAAAAAAAAAAAAAAAAAAATATATATATATATATATATATATATATATATATATATATATATATATATATTGTTCTTTGGGTTAACTGAGAGGCGCAATGGGTCTTCGCGTCGACCGGGTGCATTTCCTCTACCACGATTTGTTAAATTTTAATTTTGTCCTAAGTATTTAATCTACTAAAGTTATTTTTCTGTAGCCAGGGCTGGGTTAATTACAGTGTCTTCCATCACTTGGAGACCCCATCGCTGGTTT
Organism: Gigantopelta aegis; assembly: GCF_016097555.1. NCBI lineage: Eukaryota > Metazoa > Mollusca > Gastropoda > Neomphalida > Peltospiridae > Gigantopelta > Gigantopelta aegis. Next base: position 5,352,913 of record NC_054706.1, read on the forward strand.
AGTATATTATTTGTTAGGGGAGTGGTGCTGGGTTCCGGCTGGCGCGACGGTTGGGCGGATGGGGGTGGTGGTTCGGGGTGGGTGGGGGAGGGGGGATGCCACCAGAAATTAGGGGTTAGACGCTTAGGCGTAGGCGTTTTGGATTTAGGGAGAAATAGGATTGTCTGGGGCCTTCCCCCGTCCCTCGCTCTCCCTGATCCCCCCCCCCCCCCCTCGGCCACGCTGAAGCTACAAATGGACCCGGTACCTCCCCATAAAGGTAAATTACTGTTAGTATTATATTTTAATATCAACCTCCTGTGACAACCTTCAATCAACAACTTCCAACTTCGTTTTAGATAGGGCTTAGAGTTTGTTGTATTATTTTAATTTAGAACGCCCATTTAAAATGGTGACAAATTTATTAGTCTAGGAAAATTTTGGATATAATAATAGTTTTTAAATATATTTTTGGACTACACCTTCAAGTTGTTTTTTTTTTTTTTTTTTTTTTTTTTTTTTTGTTTTTTTAAATATAGTTAAATTTGTCCCCCTATATATATTTTTAATTTTTGAGTAAAATTCAAAATTATCCCGTTAAATTTTCTGTCCCGGAGTAGACCTCTGGCTATCCAGAACTCGACCCCGGGACAGACATGTTTGAAACCTTCGTGGTATGGAAGCATGTGAATAAATAAATGAATGAATGAACCACAAATTCTTAATCTTTTTAACCGAATACACACACACACATATATATATATATATATATATATATATATATATATATATATATATATATATATATATATATATATATATGTAAATGAAATTATTTGAAAGTTAATTGAAACTGACCGAAATACAGTTGAAACATATAGGGAAATAGATCTAGAGACCTACAGTTCCAGCTAACTGAAGATGAACGAACCATCAGATTAAAGGGACATTCCTGAGTTTGCTGCAATTTTTAAGATGTCATCGACTAACAGAGACTTTTTAACGATTGTAATTACATATCAAATATATTTTTCTGCATAAAATATTAGTGGTTGTATATTAAACGAGTTTCTGATCGTTCTAATATTTGTACTATGTTAAATTTCATTTTATTTTCTAAAATATGTTTTTTTTTTGATACGTACGAAATTATTTGAAGACAAAATCCAGTTTGGGCTTCTCACAGATATTAAGACGACCAGAAACACATTGAATATACAGACACTGATACTCTAAACAAGAAAATATATTTAATATGTAAGTTTAATCGTAGAAATATTTTATTAGTTGGAAACATCTTACAATGCAGCAAACTCAGGAATGTCCCTTTAAATGCTGTTCTCAAAGTTGCGAGTGTCACATTTAGCTAGGGTATATGTAAGTAAACAAAGAGGAAACAGCAATAACAAATAATACACACACCAATACAAAAAGAAACTAAAATTCCCTACATTTTAATCAATCCCACATGTATTTACATCAGCAGTTCAAGAATTAGAATAAGATAAATACTTACATCAAAAAAAAATATATAACAATAACAAAATATTGGAAAGGAAGGAAATGGTTTATTTAACGACGCACTCAGCACATTTTATTTACGGTTATATGGCGTCGGACATATGGTTAAGGACCACACAGATATTAGGAGAGGAAACCCGCTGTCGCCAGTTCATGGGCTACTCTTTTCGATTAGCAGCAAGGGATCTTTTATATGCATCATCCCACAGACAGGATAGTGCATACCACGGCCTTTGATGTACCAGTCGTGGTGCACTGAGGGAGCGAGAAATAGCCCAATGGGCTCACCGTCTAGAATCGATTCCAACCGACCGCGCAGGAAGCGAGCACTTTACCACTGGGCCGGTATTTATAAAGATTCTTAGAATATGTAAAGAAAATTCTGAAAAAATTCTTAACATGTTAAAAATACTCTGAGTGAAAAAATATTCTTAAAATTATTTGTAAAATTCATCTGAGACAAACGTTTAGTTTAGTCTTAAGTATAACACTATGAAAATTCTCAGATGGAATTCCCTTCGTTCTTAGGGGATATTCCCATCTATATTCAACATCACGCAACAAAACAACGAGACGAACTGTCAAACGTCAACGAGTAGAGCTGTAACATGACGGAAACAAGCAAACTGAAGCGTAAATCGAACTGGACTGAAGATGAAACATTGAGTCTTGTTCGTTTGGTGGACGAGAGTAAATGTATTATCAGAGAGAAGTTTGGAGCAGGAATCACACACACGGCATTGGTGGCATATTCGTCTGCGTCGCCCTCCAATCCCTATTATGGCAGCAATTTTGTCCGAGATAAGAATTCTTAACCCAACTTAAGAGTCCTTCATATGACTTACATTTAAGAGAAATTCTTAGGGATTCTAAGAATTATTTTAAAATTCTTATATTTAAGAGTAATTCTTAGGAATTCTGAGAATGTTCTTACAGTTAAGAAGTCTTAAGCATTTAAGAATCTTTATAAATACCGGCCCTGGGCTACATGTGGCCCCCCTAACAAAGTATTGTGTCCAGCGTTTAGAATAACGAATGTTACATTAAGCTCTAAAAAAATGTTTGGGTTTTTAAAATTTATTTTCATTTGTTTCTTTCTATTATTATTAATATTAGTAGTAGTAGTAGTAGTAGTAGTAGTAGTATGGGGTGGGGTTTTTTTTATCAACAGTAATGCCATATAATCGTATTTACAATGTGTTGATTGCGTCGTTAAAACATTTCTTACTTTCTTACATCAATATTTTTCAAATACTAAACATTAAATTTGCCTCTATCCTACTCACCTAGCCAGTGCACCACGGCCGGTATACCAAATGCCGTGGTATGTGCTATCCTGTCTGTGGGATTGTGCTTATAAAAGATCCCTTGCTACTAATGGAAAACGAAAGGAACGGATTTCCTCTCTAAAGGGCCTGTCACATACTACCGATGTACCTTGCCGGGACTAAACCGGCGCACACAATTAACAACGGCGAGAAAATCGGCAGAGCTCCGTCGAGAAAGCACTTGAAAAATCACAATTGGCCGTAGCAATACCGATGTAGTACCGGCGTTCCCGTTGTGATACCGTTGTCCTACCGATGTAAGAGCCGATGTGCTACCGAGGCGCTGCCATTGTACTGCCGATGCACTACCGAAGTGCTACCGATGTGATACCGAAGTGTCGCCACGGCTACTTGACCAATCTGTATAAATATGGGCCCCTCTTGGAGAACCTCACCATTCCTGCCGTAGACGCCGAGCTGACAACAGTGACTAATACTACTACAACTACTACGTTCAGGCCAAGCCATCCAAGCGGAAGGGACCTGCTAAGTCACCTTCTGAGAAGAAGGCGAAGCCGGCTCCCAAGTCTCCCAAGGGCCGACGAGGTCGTGGCAAGAACACTTCACCAACACCCCAAGCCCCTGGTCCCCTGGCTGACGCTGCTGCTGATGAACCTGATGAACCTGCCCCAAGATCGCCTAGTCCTCCTCATGACTCCCCCCATGAACCTTCTCCCGGTCCTCCTCAGTGGCCTCCCAATCTTCAGCGGGCTCCAACGCCTCAGTGACCTCCACCGCCGCCTCCACCTCTACAGTTGCTTCCGTCTCCTCCAAGGCCAAGAGGAAGGCAGGGACTCAAAAGAACACTAGCAGCCTGACACTCCAGGAGGAGAACCAGATGGTGGACTGGCTGGAGGACAACCCCATCCTGTGGAACACACTCATGATGGACTACAAGTGCCGGGACAAGAAGAAGAAGCTGTGGGAGGACCAGGCTGCCCTCATGGGAAAGTCGTACGAGACCATTTCCACCTGGTACACCTCTGCCCGTGACACGCACACCAAGCTCATCAAGACCAAGAGTGGCTCTGGTGCGCAACGCTTGACTGAAAGGGAGTCCTGGCTTCTAGAGCGGTTCAAGTTCCAGAAGGTGGTCCAGTGCACCAAGGCTGCGCCCATGAAACGTGTAAGTATACTACAATACTACGATCCTCTCTTCATTTGTAAGACCACGCAAGGTGTATGGCTTCATCATGTGCTTCCGTAGGCCAAACGCGTCATCAACGACGAAGAAGTATGGCACATCCTTGTAGCCATTAGGAAGAGGATCTGGAGCAGGGAAGCCAATGGTTCCATCTTCAGCCATTTCTTTGAGTTCAGACTCGTTGTAGATCTGGGCGTCAGACGAGGCTCCGGGACTACCCACATCTGCCCAGAGGAATTTTTAGTCTGCATCTACCAGTGCCATGAGCACGATGGAGTAGAACCCCTTGTAATTATAATACACGGAACCACTCTTTGGAGGAGCCTTGCAGGCAACGTGCTTGCCATCAAGGGCACCACAGTATGTGGGAAGTTCCACTTCTCCATGAACTGGTCTGAGATCTCACGCCAGCCTTCAGGGGTTGTGGGGCAGGTCATCGCCTCGTCCAGGTACTCGTCAATGATGGCTTGGCAGACTTCTCTCACGGCCAGTGACTGGGTGTTGTGGGGTACCCTCCAACCAAACTTCATGGCCGCGTACTTGGTCCCAGAGGCGATGTGGCGCAGAGTGATGGCAATCTTCAGCCCAGGATCCAGGGGTTCCCTGTACCAGGTTCTTTGTTTGGTGATCCTGGGACCAACTCGCTGTACCAGCTCATCGTACATCTCTGGGGGCATTCTGAGGAAGTTCTTGAAGGCCCTTTGGTCCTCTCTGCGGAGCTCCACCAGCAGCTGGTCATACATGCCAAACTGACGACGCCTGCTGATCCATGGTCTCACCCAGATTGCTCGAGGTACTTGAGGTCTTCTTCTTCTTCTCCTCCTTCTGGCCTGGATCTGGTGAAGTGCCAACTAAGTCACCAGGTTCTGGTGTTGGAGCACGGCTATTTGATAATCGTGTAGCCACAGGTCCGCCATTCTCGGTGACAAATGAAGGAATGACGGGCTGGTAGTCTGTGCCCCTATTTATATGCAAAATGCACAGCACAACGGTAGCAGTACGGTAGTACTACGGTATTAGTACGGTAGTAGTACGGTATCACATCGCTAAGAACGGTAGTACATCGTTAGTACATCGGCAGGACTACGGTATCACATCTGTACTAGTACACATTGAGGCCACCAGAGAGCCGCCGATCCATTACGGTGCTCTACCGACATTAACGAAGCCATACCGGAGTACTGCCGTTGTACTACGTTGTAGTCCCGTTGCTCGCTCCGGCAGCGCAACGGCAGAAATTTTTTAGCATGTTCAAAAATTTATACCGTCGCCTGCCGTTGCTAATTTTTTCGCCGATGTTCTGACGATGTCCTGACGATGTACTACCGTTCTTAGCGATGTGATACCGTTGCGTTGCCGTACTAGTACCGATCCTCGAAAATCGCCAAATTTGTGCTCCGGTATAGCTCCGGCGAGCCAAATCGGCTAGGTGTGACAGGCCTTTAAGACTATATGTCAGAATGTGTAAATGTTTGACATCCAATAGCCGCTGATTATTAAGACAATGTGCTCTAGTCGTGTCGTTAAACAAAGCAAACTCTTTTTTTTTGACTATCCTACTCACCTTCATGATTGATTCTGAAGCGCGAATCCGGAATTACTTTATACTTTAATGTTGAAGTGCTTTGCTCCTCGCATTCGAGTCGGTTTTTATAGCTTTAATGTTGAAGTGCTTTGCTCCTCGCATTCGAGTCGGGTTTTATAGCTAATCGCGTAAACGTCTTACAATGGGTGCTGGTCGATTACATCGGTTGATATCACAAGAACAAATATTGTTTACTGGATGCGGGGACCAACACGGACTGGTTTTGTTAAATGTCATGAACCTACCTCCCGTGGAGTAAACATAATTATCGTCAAAAAATGGCGCCAACTGGCCACTAGCGGTATATTTAAAAGACAACAACAACATCAACAACAAAACATTAACATGGCTGAATTTACTTCTGTTTTGTTTATCGCCCTCAAATCTATGGCAGTGTCAAGGTTGGAATGCTCTTCAGACATATTTTGACCAAAGACTTCAACTTATGATGAACTTGAGTTTTTATAAAGGGTAGATAATAACAACATAATAAATTATTAAGTATATTTGGACCTTGAATTTCAGTGTATCCTTTGATTCTGATTCTAACCGATCATGCCATCCCTCTATTAGTTTAAAAGAATTACTGAAGGCATTCTAGTGTATGTAACTTAATGCTTATTTGATCACGTGGAGGTAATTGGTCTACAGGCTGGTAGGTACTGGGTTCGGATCCCAGTCGAGGCATGGGATTTTTAATCCAGATACCGACCTCAAACCCTGAGTGAGTGCTCCGCAAGGCTCAATGGGTAGGTGTAAACCACTTGCACCGACCAGTGATCCATAACTGGTTCAACAAAGGCCATGGTTTGTGCTATCCTGCCTGTGGGAAGCGCAAATAAAAGATCCCTTGCTGCCAATCGGAAAGAGTAGCCCATGTAGTGGCGACAGCGGGTTTCCTTTCAGAATCTGTGTGGTCTTTAACCATATGTCTGACGCCATATAACCGTAAATAAAATGTGTTGAGTGCGTCGTTAAATAAAACATTTCTTTCTTTGATCACGTGGTTTTTGCTTTAATGAAATTTTGTTTTAACATGTTCATTATTTGGTCTTTTCCTACAGTGTATAATTCTGTTTTAGTTAATTATACAAATCACGTATTTGACATCTCGTTTATGAGAATATATACAGATATCCGATTATCTCATTTTATATTTGTTTCTATTATTGTCTCGAACATAAAGAATCAAACTAAAATAAAATTCCAGACAAAATCTGGGCTTGGTCGTCAGCTAGTTCTGAGGATATTCTAACTTTCTTCAGTTGTCTGAATTCACACCACCCTCACATCAAATTCATCATGGAGATTAGCCAAGACTGGGTACCATTCCTGGATGTAAAAGTGATTAGTGATGGTAATTCTTTCCAAACAGACTTGTGTTCTAAAGAAACAGCTTCACACTGATACCTCCCACCTACTGGTTGCCACCCCTGTCACGTTTTCCACTCTATTCCCTACAGTGGAGCTCTCAGAATACGTCGTATTTGTAGCAAGGCGGAATAGGCTGAGAAACATCTTGTCGAAGTTTGCAGTTACTTACAAAGTTGTGGTTACAAACATAACTAAATTTTGAAAATGTTTAAAAAAAAGCCAAAATTAGACCTAGAAATGAACTTTTGACATATGATCATAGAGACAGTGTTAACACTGACATCATCCCGTGGGTCAGTACCTATGATCCTCGTCAGCCTGATATATGACAACTAGCCCAAGAGGGCAATATCCTTAAAACAAGCCACAGAATGTCCAAGGTTGTAGAAAAAAGAGTTATTATTGCTCAAAGAAGAAGTGCAACAATTGGTAACATTTTGAAAATGAATAAACTCGGATTCACTGATACTTTTCCAAAAAAGTGGGGGTGTAAACCCTGTGGTAGACCTAGATGTAAATACTGTGACGACTACTTCTACAATAAAAAACAGAGAGGCTAAAACATTCTACATCAAACATACTCTAAATTGTCAGTCTAATTGTGTGGTGTATTGCGTCACCTGCAATAAATGAGAAATTCAGTATGTTGGACAAACTATCAACAGTTTTAGCACAAGACTTGCAGGGCACAGACATAATATTAAATATAATAAGACAGCTAAAGTCCCACATGTAGCCCCCTACTTTAATATCCCAGGTCACTCCCTTAGTTGCACTCTCCTTCAAAGAGTTGCTGTTCAGGACCAAGCCAAACTTAATTTGGTTGAATCTACATGTATTTGGATGCATCGTTTGAACTGCGTGTGGCCAAAAGGACTTAATGAATATGATCCTAGTGGCAGATAAACCACTCTCTGCTTGATTGGACTTTTGTTTTAATCTTAGTTTATGGCCTGATACCACTGTAGTTTTATTGACTGGTTAACTTTACTTTAGTTTTAGCCAAACACTACACCTTTTATACCTGTTAGTTTTCTGTTTTTCCCCACACTCTTGAAAAAGTCTGTATTGTACAGACCAAACGTCGAGTTTTAACGTTGTGTTGTATTTTTTTTTAAAGTGGATGGTTTTAGACAAAGACATTTGGTTTTTAAAATTCCAGATAATTATGTATAGGCCCGAATTTATAAATGATCATTAATGTGTTTGATATAACGGCGAAGGATTATAAATGATCATTAATGTGTTTGCTATAACGGAGATTGATTATAAATGATCATTAATGTGTTTGCTATAACGGCGATTGATTATAAATGATCATTAATGTGTTTGCTATAACGGCGATGGATTATAAATGATCATTAATGTGTTTGCTATAACGGCGATTGATTATAAATGATCATTAATGTGTTTGCTATAACGGCGAAGGATTATAAATGATCATTAATGTTTGCTATAACGGCGAAGGATTATAAATGATCATTAATGTGTTTGCTATAACGGCGAAGGATTATAAATGATCATTAATGTGTTTGCTATAACGGCGAAGGATTATAAATGATCATTAATGTTTGCTATAACGGCGAAGGATTATAAATGATCATTAATGTGTTTGCTATAACGGCGAAGGATTATAAATGATCATTAATGTGTTTGCTATAACGGCGAAGGATTATAAACAAAAGAATATAATGTAAGATATTTGTTTTTTAAAAGTTTTCTTAGAATAATGAAGTTAAAAATGATAGCGAAAGTATTACACGAAGTGCCAAATAAAGAAAGACAAAAAAGGCTAAATGCTGAAGATGTTAGTACGGAGGGGCGGGTGAGTGCTGAAGATGTTAGTACGGAGGGGCGGGTGAGTGCTGAAGATGTTAGTACGGAGGGGCGGGTGAGTGCTCGCTTGATGTGCGTGCGTTGCAGGATCGAACCACCTCAGTGGATCCATTCATCTGATTGGGTTTTTTTTTATCGTTCCAACCAGTGCACCACAACTGGACAAAGGACGTGGTATGTGCTTTCCTGTCTATGAGAAAGCGCATATAAAAGATCCCTTGCTGCATTAGGAAAATGTAGCGGGTTTCCTCTGATGACTACGAGTCAGAATTACCAACTGTTTGACATCCAGTAGCCGATGATTAATTAATCAATGTGCTCTAGTGGTGTCGTTAAAAAACCCAAACTTCTTCTTGTTAGTACGGGCTAACTAATGAACATTACTGTCTGCACTGTGTAGCTACAGACCTCCAAAATGCCCCCTTATTCCACTGCAAACAATAAACGTGTCCATATAGACATTAGGATCAGACACATCCACCCTGGACAGTGGCGTAGCGAAGGGTGTGTGGTGTGTGCATGGGGGGGGGGGGGGGGGGGGGCATGGTCACCCTCCCCCCAATTGAACCTTTTGTCTTTTTTTTAACAATATAAAATTTATAATATGACACATACATACATGCATACATACGTACAACCTCGACATACAATATATTGATATTCATACATCAATACATACTAGCCAGTGCCAGGTCTGCTCACTGTTTCATGCACGTAAGCGGGATCGACCGCGTAGATTGTAGGCCCCATGCGGTTGAGTTTAAAGGCATATTGTCACAGACCACTGACCTATTAAATGGTCTAACAAAGAATTATCTGAACAAAAATATATTTGATTTCCCTCTAAATGTACTTCATTCAATATATCTATGTAACCACCATACTCCACTTATTAATGATATTTTGTGAAAATAATTGAATTATGGCAATGGTCCATAATTCAAAAACTAAAATTGCCAAGAGGGATGACATGGATTTCATTCCATCATGGTTCAATTATATAATGACGCGATAGCTAGATTTGGGTTTTAAAAATTAATGTAATTTTTAGAGAAATAAGGTTCTTAAATCCGTGACAGTATGCCTTTAAAGAGCATCTTTTTATGGATGTCTCGATAGCTCAGAACGCATCGTGGTTAGTCTGCAATTTGCGGGCGATTCGGTGCCATAGATTCGAGTCCCAGCAACGACATGGACAATTTGTGAGGCCAGAAAGGATTTAATTATCCCCTGTGCCAGTGCGTTAATATCTATGTATGTAACAGTCAACTTCGACATACATACAGTATGTATAGATATTCATACATCAATGCATACATGCATGCATGCATGCATGCATACATACATACATACATAGATACATACATACATACATACACACACATAAAAAAAAGTGGCTTCCCCCATCTAAAATTCTGGCTAAGCCAGCGACCCTGGGCATAGACTGACATTGCTGACTGACATACGTTTGGGGTGGTTAGAATTTGGAATTAAGTACTAAATCTTCATGTGCAGACGAAACATTAATTAAAAAATAATAATAATAGTAAAATAAAATAAAATAAAAATCGACTGCTCAGCGAACTTGATCAATTTCGAAGGCCGCCAAACTATATATACCCCACGGACATAAATACTACCATCCCTCACCCTTAAAGTGAATCAGAAAAAAAGTAATTCCAGAAATAACGGGTAGCTTCTATGATTACCCTAGTTCCGCACACAATTTTAGTTCATTTTTTACAGGTATCCCATACATGTTTCAAGCACAAGACTACTTGACACAGTGGTACTAGATCAAATAAAATTGCATACATTTTTTGCCGAGATGAAACTAACTTTATATATATATATAACCAACACACTCACATTTATCAGCAATCGCAGGACTTGTGATATTAACTTTTTGGGTGCACCTCGAACTTCGACCCAGCCGGAAGTTATTTGGTTTAATACTACCTTAAGAGATATCATGAGAACTTAGTAAATTGGGACACCAAATGGTTACTATATCTGTATCTCTTACGTCTTTAAGTTTTATTCCTTCACAAGTATTTTTGCCTTATTTGTATTAACTTTTTTAATGATCTTTATCAGAAGTGATAGATTTTATGTTCAAATTATTGTTAATATTTTGTTAATATTTGGAGATTGGTTTCTACATACAAAAAGTTGACGTTATTGCTCGGAATCGATGTAGGTTTTCTCGTTTGTATCAGCATATCCATGCATGCAACAAGTTGACGTTATTGCTCGGAATCGATGTAGGTTTTCTCGTTTGTATCAGCACATCCATGCATGCAACAAGTCGACGTTATTGCTCTTCAGGAGTACCGGAATCGATGTAGGTTTTCTCGTTTGTACCAGCACATCCATGCATGCAGCAAGTTGACGTTATTGCTCTCCACCAGTACCGGAAACGATGTAGGTTTTCTCGTTTGTATCAGCACACCCATGCATGCAACTTGGAGAACTTGGAATCGTTGGTATTTATGTATCCACATAACTTGGAAAGGTTGGTGTGGTTTGTATTAGTGCATCCACTGAAGTTGGAAAGGTTGGTGTGGTTTGCAATAGTGCATCCACTGAAGTTGGAAAGGTTGGTGTGGTTTGCATTAGTGCATCCACTGAAGTTGGAAAGGTTGGTGTAGTTTGTATTAGTGCATCCACTGAAGTTGGAAAGTGCATTCACTGAAGTTGGAACGGTCGGTGTGGTTTGTATTAGTGCATCCACTGAAGCTGGAACGGTCGGTGTGGTTTGTATTAGTGCATCCACTGAAGTTGGAACGGTCGGTGTGGTTTGTATTAGTGCATCCACTGAAGTTGGAACGGTCGGTGTGGTTTGTATTAGTGCATCCACTGAAGTTGGAACGGTCGGTGTGGTTTGTATTAGTGCATCCACTGAAGTTGGAACGGTCGGTGTGGTTTGTATTAGTGCATCCACTGAAGCTGGAACGGTCGGTGTGGTTTGTATTAGTGCATCCACTGAAGCTGGAACGGTCGGTGTGGTTTGTATTAGTGCATCCACTGAAGTTGGAGGTTGGTGTGGTTTGTATTAGTGGTCGGTGTGGTTTGTATTAGTGCATCCACTGAAGTTGGAACGGTCGGTGTGGTTTGTATTAGTGCATCCACTGAAGTTGGAACGGTCGGTGTGGTTTGTATTAGTGCATCCACTGAAGTTGGAACGGTCGGTGTGGTTTGTATTAGTGCATCCACTGGAAGTTGGAACGGTCGGTGTGGTTTGTATTAGTGCATCCACTGAAGTTGGAACGGTCGGTGTGGTTTGTATTAGTGCATCCACTGAAGCTGGAACGGTCGGTGTGGTTTGTATTAGTGCATCCACTGAAGTTGGAACGGTCGGTGTGGTTTGTATTAGTGCATCCACTGAAGTTGGAACGGTCGGTGTGGTTTGTATTAGTGCATCCACTGAAGTTGGAACGGTCGGTGTGGTTTGTATTAGTGCATCCACTGAAGTTGGAACGGTCGGTGTGGTTTGTATTAGTGCATCCACTGAAGTTGGAACGGTCGGTGTGGTTTGTATTAGTGCATCCACTGAAGCTGGAACGGTCGGTGTGGTTTGTATTAGTGCATCCACTGAAGTTGGAACGGTCGGTGTGGTTTGTATTAGTGCATCCACTGAAGCTGGAACGGTCGGTGTGGTTTGTATTAGTGCATCCACTGAAGCTGGAACGGTCGGTGTGGTTTGTATTAGTGCATCCACTGAAGCTGGAACGGTCGGTGTGGTTTGTATTAGTGCATCCACTGAAGCTGGAACGGTCGGTGTGGTTTGTATTAGTGCATCCACTGAAGTTGGAACGGTCGGTGTGGTTTGTATTAGTGCATCCACTGAAGTTGGAACGGTCGGTGTGGTTTGTATTAGTGCATCCACTGAAGCTGGAACGGTCGGTGTGGTTTGTATTAGTGCATCCACTGAAGTTGGAACGGTCGGTGTGGTTTGTATTAGTGCATCCACTGAAGTTGGAACGGTCGGTGTGGTTTGTATTAGTGCATCCACTGAAGCTGGAACGGTCGGTGTGGTTTGTATTAGTGCATCCACTGAAGTTGGAACGGTCGGTGTGGTTTGTATTAGTGCATCCACTGAAGTTGGAACGGTCGGTGTGGTTTGTATTAGTGCATCCACTGAAGTATTGGAACGGTCGGTGTGGTTTGTATTAGTGCATCCACTGAAGTTGGAACGGTCGGTGTGGTTTGTATTAGTGCATCCACTGAAGTTGGAACGGTCGGTGTGGTTTGTATTAGTGCATCCACTGAAGCTGGAACGGTCGGTGTGGTTTGTATTAGTGCATCCACTGAAGCTGGAACGGTCGGTGTGGTTTGTATTAGTGCATCCACTGAAGCTGGAACGGTCGGTGTGGTTTGTATTAGTGCATCCACTGAAGTTGGAAAGGTCGGTGTGGTTTGTATTAGTGCATCCACTGAAGCTGGAACGGTCGGTGTGGTTTGTATTAGTGCATCCACTGAAGCTGGAACGGTCGGTGTGGTTTGTATTAGTGCATCCACTGAAGCTGGAACGGTCGGTGTGGTTTGTATTAGTGCATCCACTGAAGCTGGAACGGTCGGTGTGGTTTGTATTAGTGCATCCACTGAAGCTGGAACGGTCGGTGTGGTTTGTATTAGTGCATCCACTGAAGCTGGAACGGTCGGTGTGGTTTGTATTAGTGCATCCACTGAAGTTGGAACGGTCGGTGTGGTTTGTATTAGTGCATCCACTGAAGCTGGAACGGTCGGTGTGGTTTGTATTAGTGCATCCACTGAAGTTGGAACGGTCGGTGTGGTTTGTATTAGTGCATCCACTGAAGTTGGAACGGTCGGTGTGGTTTGTATTAGTGCATCCACTGAAGTTGGAACGGTCGGTGTGGTTTGTATTAGTGCATCCACTGAAGCTGGAACGGTCGGTGTGGTTTGTATTAGTGCATCCACTGAAGCTGGAACGGTCGGTGTGGTTTGTATTAGTGCATCCACTGAAGTTGGAACGGTCGGTGTGGTTTGTATTAGTGCATCCACTGAAGCTGGAACGGTCGGTGTGGTTTGTATTAGTGCATCCACTGAAGCTGGAACGGTCGGTGTGGTTTGTATTAGTGCATCCACTGAAGTTGGAACGGTCGGTGTGGTTTGTATTAGTGCATCCACTGAAGTTGGAAAGGTTGGTGTGGTTTGTATTAGTGCATCCACTGAAGTTGGAACGGTCGGTGTGGTTTGTATTAGTGCATCCACTGAAGCTGGAACGGTCGGTGTGGTTTGTATTAGTGCATCCACTGAAGTTGGAACGGTCGGTGTGGTTTGTATTAGTGCATCCACTGAAGTTGGAACGGTTGGTGTGGTTTGTATTAGTGCATCCACTGAAGTTGGAACGGTCGGTGTGGTTTGTATTAGTGCATCCACTGAAGCTGGAACGGTCGGTGTGGTTTGTATTAGTGCATCCACTGAAGCTGGAACGGTCGGTGTGGTTTGTATTAGTGCATCCACTGAAGTTGGAACGGTCGGTGTGGTTTGTATTAGTGCATCCACTGAAGCTGGAACGGTCGGTGTGGTTTGTATTAGTGCATCCACTGAAGTTGGAACGGTCGGTGTGGTTTGTATTAGTGCATCCACTGAAGTTGGAACGGTCGGTGTGGTTTGTATTAGTGCATCCACTGAAGTTGGAACGGTCGGTGTGGTTTGTATTAGTGCATCCACTGAAGTTGGAACGGTCGGTGTGGTTTGTATTAGTGCATCCACTGAAGCTGGAACGGTCGGTGTGGTTTGTATTAGTGCATCCACTGAAGTTGGAACGGTCGGTGTGGTTTGTATTAGTGCATCCACTGAAGTTGGAACGGTCGGTGTGGTTTGTATTAGTGCATCCACTGAAGTTGGAACGGTCGGTGTGGTTTGTATTAGTGCATCCACTGAAGCTGGAACGGTCGGTGTGGTTTGTATTAGTGCATCCACTGAAGTTGGAACGGTCGGTGTGGTTTGTATTAGTGCATCCACTGAAGTTGGAACGGTCGGTGTGGTTTGTATTAGTGCATCCACTGAAGCTGGAACGGTCGGTGTGGTTTGTATTAGTGCATCCACTGAAGCTGGAACGGTCGGTGTGGTTTGTATTAGTGCATCCACTGAAGCTGGAACGGTCGGTGTGGTTTGTATTAGTGCATCCACTGAAGCTGGAACGGTCGGTGTGGTTTGTATTAGTGGATCCACTGAAGTTGGAACGGTCGGTGTGGTTTGTATTAGTGCATCCACTGAAGCTGGAACGGTCGGTGTGGTTTGTATTAGTGCATCCACTGAAGTTGGAACGGTCGGTGTGGTTTGTATTAGTGCATCCACTGAAGCTGGAACGGTCGGTGTGGTTTGTATTAGTGCATCCACTGAAGTTGGAACGGTCGGTGTGGTTTGTATTAGTGCATCCACTGAAGCTGGAACGGTCGGTGTGGTTTGTATTAGTGCATCCACTGAAGTTGGAACGGTCGGTGTGGTTTGTATTAGTGCATCCACTGAAGCTGGAACGGTCGGTGTGGTTTGTATTAGTGCATCCACTGAAGTTGGAACGGTCGGTGTGGTTTGTATTAGTGCATCCACTGAAGCTGGAACGGTCGGTGTGGTTTGTATTAGTGCATCCACTGAAGTTGGAACGGTCGGTGTGGTTTGTATTAGTGCATCCACTGAAGCTGGAACGGTCGGTGTGGTTTGTATTAGTGCATCCACTGAAGTTGGAACGGTCGGTGTGGTTTGTATTAGTGCATCCACTGAAGCTGGAACGGTCGGTGTGGTTTGTATTAGTGGATCCACTGAAGTTGGAACGGTCGGTGTGGTTTGTATTAGTGCATCCACTGAAGTTGGAACGGTCGGTGTGGTTTGTATTAGTGCATCCACTGAAGTTGGAACGGTCGGTGTGGTTTGTATTAGTGCATCCACTGAAGTTGGACTAAACCAACATATTAGGTAAAATGTGTGTCCTAGGACTACCCAGCACCCCCGCAATACAAACATCGTTTTAAATTGTTTTCAAACTATATCTACATATGCCATCTCCTGAAAACACGTTGTCCTGTCCTACATTGATCAGTATGCGAGCTATGAATTTACTCTAAATAGAGCAAAATACCACATTTAAAGGCATACTCTCACGGATTTAAGGACCATATTTCTCTAAAAATGGATAATAAGTAAAAATTACATTAATTGTTGGAAACCAAATCTAGCTATCGCATCACCTTAACTGAACTATGATGGAGTGAAATCCATGTCATCCCTCTCGGCAATTTAGTTTTTGAATTATGGACCATTGCCATAATTCAATTATTTTTACAAAATGTCACTAATAAATGGAGTATGGTGGTTATAAATATGGTTGAATAAAGTACATTTAGGGACAAATCAAATTATTTTTGTTCAGGTAATATACTTTGTTACACCATTAAATAGGTCAGTGGTCTGTGACAATATGCCTTTAATGCGAGACCTCACGTTGCTCGCATTCTTCAGGACTTCCTCTATTAGAACAACGTTAACGTCTTGTCATGGCCTGCACGCTCTCCAGACATGTCACCTATAGAACATCTTTGGGACTACCTTGATCGCCACATTCGACAGAGACAACAGCCCCCACTCAACAGACAACAACTGCAACAATTCCTAGTTGAGTAATGGCGACGTATCCCGAATGACGTACTCAGAAGGCTGACTACATCTATGCGAAGACGTGAGCATGCATGTATCCGAGCTCACGAGGGTCACACACGTTATTAAGGACATTATCGAGTCTGAAATACCTCATTTTGCTCGACTTCATTGGGTGACATTTCAGTGTAAATTTGTTTCACATTATGACGTAAATATTACCTGTAGTCACGTTGTTTTTGTTCATGATTTACATTTGGTATTGAACTATTAAATAATATCACAAACAATGTTATACTTATTATTTGCCGTTTCCCCACAAATTAAAATATAATACTTGTAAAGTTTCTTTTGGCCGTGAGTATATTTGTTATTATTATTTAACTTTAAAAAAATTCATAATCATACAGTTAATACAATAACTTTACATAACAGATCCAATGTTTATAAATAAACAAAATACTAATAACAATATCAATACTAGTCCTGTCCTTAAACAAAATCCTAAACGCAGTGTTCAAACTACAGAAAGAAAGTCCACCCCCAACAATATATTGACATTACAAATTAAAAAGATCTATACTGTCGGACCTCGTTATGTCGATCTCTGTAAACTCATTATCCCAGGAAATCAGGAGATCGGGAAATGGTTCCACGACATAATTTTCATCAAAAGGCTAGTTTCAACTCAGTCCACCGTTACCTCAAATCTTGGGCCATTTTGTTCGTTCCCTTGAACATTGTTACCATAAACTGACAAAATCTGTTATTTTCGAGCATTTACTTTTCAACTTAGAATAACAAACAATTTCATATAGTTGTCCTTGAATACTTGCA
This sequence comes from Gigantopelta aegis, assembly GCF_016097555.1. Lineage (NCBI taxonomy): Eukaryota > Metazoa > Mollusca > Gastropoda > Neomphalida > Peltospiridae > Gigantopelta > Gigantopelta aegis. The sequence continues at coordinate 5,370,137 of NC_054706.1, forward strand.
CTATAACGTCATAGCGCATGCGCCGGAAGTTTCATTTACCACTCGTTCAACGTAAACAACAGCAGCTTGTGAGTATCAAAATCAATCAAAATAATCCCGACATAATAATTGCTTTAAACATAATGTAAATGCTAAACATTCAAGTTTTATTGTTGATATTTTAATTGCAATATATATGTTTTAGTTTTGTTTTGCCATTGTGAATCTGATATTTGATAATTATTTCTAGCTGATAGTAACGTATCTGGTTCGTTGCAGTAACGTATTCGGTTCAATATTGTTTCAGGTTTTGAACTTCAAACGTGATACTTTTTACAGGAAGAAAAATATATTTTGTATTCTTTATTATGTGAGACATCTTTCTTGTTACATTTCAGTGTGCCAATGGCCAAAACTCGGGCAGAAGTACAAAAAGTTTATAGGGAACGTAAAAAGAAAAATGATCCAAATTATTTAAAGAAGGAAGGTGTTCGTCAGTCGACCTACAGAGTTACAGTGGACAAGTTAACGAAACAGGAATTAACTACCCGTCGGCAGAAGGATACAGTATACTCCAGAACATACAGACTTAAGAAACAGCTAAGAAAACAGAGAGATTAGAGGAAATAACTTCAGCATTGGCAGAGGTTAGAGAAGAACCAAATGAAGTAACAAGCACTTCTGAAACTGTTACTGCAAGCACGTCCGAGCTGGTTACAAGCACGGCGTTACCATCTCTAAAGACTAGATCGTTTCAAACCAAAACACTTTTAGTGAACCTTCCATTCCATAACCGAACTCTTCGAAAAAAGAGACGGTCAAGGGCATTGTTAAATGATACAAATACAGTTAAACAGCTCAAAGAAGAATTAAAACAACAAAAGCAGAGTTTAAATCGATTTAAGAAAAAGTATGAAAGATTAAAACAGAGAAAGCATGCACCCGTTCCAGAGACGCCCACTATGACTTTTAATGACCAGCCGCTTACTCCAAAAGCTACAACGCATCATGATATTAGAAAAAGTGGACTTAGCCCTCGATTACTACCTCGATCAGTAGTACGAAAACTGTAGATTGGCAACTGTATATTATCTGAAATCAAAGCATCACATACCCAAAACACTTCACAAAAAAATAGAACAATCATTAACAAAATTGTAAGTGTCAACATCGTGAAGAAGTATAGATGTCTGAGGTACATGACAAGAGAAACTGGAATCACACGTCACCTCATCAAAATGAAAAGTACTTAATGCATTTAAACGAACCAGCCAACAACAGTTAAAGCTGCAGGTACACAATCGGGTTATTTCTTTTCCTGAACGTCACAATGCAGATGCATGCCCGGGAAAATGGATGCTATCACTGTGAGTGGCAAAAAGAAACAGATAAGGATTTTATAAGATAAGAATGATTACTTAAGCAACTTGCATGATCTATTTCTGCTTGCAAACCCTGGTGTTAATGTGTCCATGTCACAATTTTGTAAATTACGACCCAAATACATACAAGTCACATCTCTTCTGTCAAGAAAGAAATGTCTCTGCACTAAAGACCAAAATATTGCTTTAAAATTGAAGTGCCTCGTTTCTCTTGGATTAACAATTTCACCCATCCCAAAAGTTGTTAAAAAACCTTTTCTGTTGACCAGCTTACAGAAATGCTGAGGAATATCAAGCTGACGCATTACAATATGAAGAATGGCGAAGAGTGAATGTCGATGGCAAAAAGAAAATGTGCATAGTAAAGGTTGCTGAAAACAAAGATGAATTCACTAAGATAATGGTTCAGGGATTCCAGTCATTCTTAGATCATGTTGAGTGACAAGTCAGTACAATACTCTGCACAAACGCAAGGATAACCTACCAGTCATTGTTCAGATGAACTTTGCTGAGAACTTTTTATGTCAAAATATGGATGAAATCCAATCGGTGTATTGGAATGTGACTGCTGCTACAATTCATCCGGTGGTAGTTTACAGCAGATAAGAGAATGCTGGTTGTCAACACATGGATCTCACTTTTGTGTCTGATGTCAATCATCACAATCCTCCGGCTATCTTTACAATATTAAAAAAAGCTTCTCCCTTTAATACAATCAGAGTTCCCTAGTGTGAAAGCCATCCATTACTGGACGAATATCCCTTCTTCACAGTACAGGAACCGATACATATTCAGCATCATAGAACGCCATCATGAACTCTTCGATATGACTGCACGGTGGAACTATTTTGAAGGGAAGGGACCATGCGACGGAATTGGGGATACTTGCAAAACGAATGGCAGCTCAAGCTATTAAACAAGGGAAGGCAACTATCCAAGATGGCCATGCCTTCTTCAAGCGGGCATCTGAAAATGAAAAATCGATCATCTATATTTTCTGCTCTCAAGACGACTATGATGCAGCAACTTCTCTTCTTGAAACCTTTGCGTGTAAATCCATACAGGGTACTATGAAACTGCACGATGTGCAGTCAAATGGAAATGGTAAAATCACGATCCGTGATAAATCTTGCAATTGCAAACGCTGTTTGGAGACCGGCCTCGGGACAGACATGCTCGAAGTTCTAGTGGCATATGATCATGTCCAAAACGTACCCGACCCGACTCGGCTGTTTGGATTGGAATAAACATTGTGATGGATAGACTGAACATCACCTCACTTCCACCACTTTAAAAACAATCAAAAACGAGCAACAACACATGGATGAAGTCACAGGAGACATGAATAGACTGACGTTGTAACACAGTCCGATTCAGCCATTCCTGTTGTAGGTGAATATGTGGCGGCCTCCTATGACAACAGGTGGTATGTTGGTAAAGTTCTGGAGGTGGATGCTGAGGACTCGGATGCCCTTATTACATTCATGACACATGAGGTGCGAGGAAATTTACAGTGGCCATCCAGGTCCGATGAGATATGGACACCATTCGATCAAATAACTATGTCTGTAACCGACCCTTCACATGTTGGCAGATCAAAGAGATATGCGCTGGCCGATGAAAAGTCTCTTCTCAAAATTACGTCACTACACTTGTTATTACACGTGTGCTTCGTATGATTATTATTAACTCGGTTATGTTTAACCATATGAATATATATATATATATGAGCCGTCACATGGGAAAACCTACAACTTAGCAAAAAAAAGGTTTGACTTATTTTTTGGTAAATAACAGGTAATAACCCTACAAAACTAAATATCAGGTATTTGGACTCTATCTTAATTATATCGTGTCAAAATACAGTATTAATGACGTCACATTTTCAAAATCAAAGTACACAACGTCAAAATGAAATTTCAACGTTATTACCGTATTTTAGGTCATTTCCCGCCCAATTTCGATGAAATCAATTGATTTGGAATCGGTACTTTTTTAATTTTATTTTTACCCAGTATTTTAAGTTATATATTCCGACTAATAAAGGCTCAGGTTTACAACATTCATTCACTCGGGACAGATAATTCATAATTCCTCGTAGCTCGTTAGTTATTCTCTAAATATATATATATATATATATATATAGAGAGAGAGAGAGAGAGAGAGAGAGAGAGAGAGAGAGAGAGAGAGAGAGAGAGAGAGAGAGAGAGAGAGAGAGAGAGAGAGAGAGAGGAAGAGAGGATTCGTCACAAGTATTTTTTTTTTATGGAAAATATCAACATATTAAAAAACACGGTTAGCGAATTCTATTTAGCCTATAACACTTCTAAAATAGCAATTTAATTAATTTTTTAGTAAATCACAGTAGGCCTACTAAAGTCGCCACCATCGGTGATATGACGTCATCACGATTAGCACAGATTAGTTTGACGTCACGCATTTTAAACAAATCTTTGAAAACGTTACGCTCAGGTACACGGGTCTCGTCAATCGGAACTCCTGGTACATTTCTACGAAATATAAACTCGGACACAATGCGTCACCATTTTGGACGGAACTTTTTTCAGTCACATGATCAAAACATGGCCATGGAATATAATTGCTCATTCTGTGCTTCAGTGAATAGACAACTACATACAACAACAAATGCATCGAAGAGAATACGCGAGAATGATATAATACAAAAGATAACAGACACATTAGGCTTTAAACCTACTGACAGTTACAGAATATGAATATGTGACAGATGTGTAAATAAAATTATTAAATTCCAAAATAAATGTATTACAATTTCTTCAATTTTAACTATAATTAAATATGTTGAAGTAACCTTTTTCAGAAGTTTCTAAAACAGATTGAAAATACAAATCCATCACGAAACAATTTTTTAGTCGTCATATCTTTATCTTCACTCATGAACCACGGTTAAATCTATATCACAGTTAATGTGTGCAGTTGGCGAGCATCTTCCATAGAAATAGTGACAAGTCAGCTTTTTAAACAATCCAGCGTGTTCACATTTAAGAACAATTTCATCAAAACATCAGTCTGTTTAATCAGCTGTTTCTTGGTACATATTGCCATTAGGTTCAGCTCCAAAGAACTAACTGGGGCTTTTTTAAATAGTTTATTGTGATACTGGACATTTAAAATACTAAACCATAGAACTCTTAAATGTTATAATTAAAATATTGCATTACACATGTGCTTGCATGCACCCACCCACTGTCCATGTTTAGCAACATTTTAAAAAATATCTTAAAGGTCCAATATCAGAGTTAAATTAAAATATGCTATTTTCACATGTGATTGTAATAAATACTACAATTTACTCGATCCCACACATAATATTTGCTTAAGTAACTCCAGAATAATAATTTTATAATTAAAAAAAAAAATGTTGTGTCAAAAGATGTTCCATATTTGATCGAACTACATTATGTTACGAACTTCGTCCTAACCGCGTCACCAAATACATGAAAATTTGGTGTATTCCTACAACTTGTGTCCGAGCCTACATCTAGCGTAGCGGAATGTGACGAGGTGTTCCGATTGGGGTCTTGTTGGCTTGTAAGCAAATGACCCATCCACAGCAACAAATAATTACCTAGAGACCTTGCAGATTTGCATACCATTATTTGTGTTCGTCCGGATGGGAGCCGGTACCGGGATAAGAACCCAGTACCTACCAACCGTATGTCTGATGGCTTACGAGGCCGGTGCAGTGGGGGCGGGTGTGTGTCTGTGTGTGTGTTTCATGTGTCTGTGTGTGTGTGTGTGTATGTGTGTGTGTCTGTCTGTGTATGTCTGTGTGTGTGTGTGTGTATGTCTCTGTGTGTGTATGTCTGTGTGTGTGTGTGTGTGGGGTTTGTATGTCTGTGTGTGTGTATGCGTGTGTGTGTGTATATGTGTCTGTGTGTGTGTTTATGTGTCTGTGTGTGTGTGCGTGTGTGTCTGTGTGTGTATGTCTGTGTGTGTGTGTGTTTCTCTCTCTCTGTGTGTCTGTGTGTGTGTGTGTATGTGTGTCGTGTGTGTATGTCTGTGTGCGTGTGTGTGTGTGTATACGTGTATGTGTGCCTGTGTGTGTGTCTGTGTGTGTGGTGGGGGGGGGGGGGGTCTGTGTGAGGGTCTGTGTGTGTGTATCTCCGTGTGTGTCTGTCTGTATGTGTCTCTCGCTGTGTGTGTGTGCGTGTGTGTGTGTATGTCTCTATCTGTGTGTGTTTCTCTCTCTCTCTCTCTCTCTCTCTCTCTCTCTCTCTCTCTCTCTCTCTCTCTCTCTCTCTCTCTGTGTGTGTGTGTGTGTGTGTGTGTGTGTCTGTATGTGTGTGTGTGTATGTGTACCTGTGTGTGTATGTGTATGTGTGTGTCTGCGTGTGTATGTGTGTGTGTCTGTGTGTCTCTGTATGTGTATGTGTGAGTCTCTGTCTGTGTATGTCTGTGTGTGTGTGTGTCTGTGTGTGTGTGTGTGTCTGTGTTTGTGTGTGTGTGTGTGTGTGTGTGTGTGTGTGTGTGTGTGGAATGGTGCTTTTATCTCCTCTATTCCCATCAATCGGCTAAGATATTGGACTATTTATAGTGTCCTTTACTATATCAGTGTAGTAGATCAATTTTATGTCAAATATGAACCGAGAGTCTCTGACAACCTATTGTCCCGGGCTACATACTTGATCAAGACTTTGGCCGTCGCACATTGTCAAAGCATGGACTCTACGTGCGCGTGACTACGACGACGTTAGCGCGATTGATTGTCGCGACATTTATAATGTCGAAAATCCAAAACATTTTGTTTCAAATACACGTGGTAGCAATTTATGGCTCTTAAAAAACCGCTAGGAAATAAAACGAATATTCATTAGTAGCGTGTTCCGTTACGGTTTGAACTGAATGTAAATAATCTTTAGGCCTATGTGACGGTACATGCTCTTAAATTTGTTTTGCCTGTGGCGATTTTAATTGTGTTAGAGGGCCGTGTGCAGTTCCACATGCACTTAGCGCAGGTGGGCAACTTGTTACGTAATACTTCGCGCGATCGGGCATTCCAATATGCACTTAGTCCCGCTGTGGAGGCCATGTGGAGAGTAGTTACGTAATACCTCTGCGAGTGCGGTTTTTACAACCGTGATTTGGCGACGATGGCGTCAGTAAGTCTGACGATCAGAGAGAAATATACCGTCGCTAGTAGAGTTGAAATATCAGATGATAGGGGGAGGTACCGCCTTGTACCCCCAGGCGAATTCTGATTTTATAATAAATAGCTAGTTTTTTAGAGTTAGGGGGAGAACGAATTAGGAAGGCTCCAGGGGATCACGGACGTCGTCCACTGAACGAACTATATTAGTTCAGACGGGACTTTGGTAATTATATATTTTCTGCTCTGTGTATAACCTTGATGTGATTGATGTGACTTTAAATATTTTAATACTGTATTATACCAATATTCTTTAGACAGTGTCTTCGGTCATCTGACGAAGTAAATCGTAGACTTTTTGTTCTAACATTATACGAGTATTTGGTAATATAAAGCTTAGCCAGTCATCCTAGACGACCTAGGTAAACTGTAGGTTATTGTCTTTATTGTGATAGGTACCAGTATTAATTCTGTGTCACAAGGTTACTGGATGAGTAGTTAGGGGTAATTAAAAATTAACCCGTTAGGAATAGAGCTGTAATTCCTTTATTAATTAAGTTCCCCTGGAAGCGTTCCTAAATTATCACACGTTACTGAACGAGTAGTAAGGGTTAATTAAAAATTAACCAGTTAGGAATGGTGTTGTAATTCCTTTATTAATTAACTTCTCCTGGAAGCGTTTCTCAATTATCACACGTGTGGGTGTGGTGTAATGGTGAAGTGATTCGCATATTGTGTAACTAGACACCTAGAGATTAACTAATTAAATGATCAGTTCTGGGTTGTTATTATTGCTGTTATTAATTAACCACTACGGCTGTACATTTGTCAGCGTAGATTAATACAGATTCCAAAGTGTATTGTGTTTTGTTGTGTTTCTAGTGAGCTAAACGTGCTATAAATATATATACTTTATATAAGATCGTATCTCTGATCATACCTAGAGACGAGCCATACTAGGGTTTAACAGCCTGTTACAGAGAGATCTAATAGATATACAGTTAGGAGAGATATTTTGATAATCGTGTTTTATTCAGTTACGGGAATTATAGAATCCCCGTGACAGCCTATTTTGCAATTGTTCTGCTATGGGTCGTGGCTCATATTTTATTTTGTTTTATGTTTTAAAATATTATTTGGTGGGTTTTGTAAAGCCTGTTATTATTTTATTAATTAATTTATTTATTTATTTATTTTTGTTTCTTTGTTTGTATGTTTGTTTGTTTGTTTACATAAAGGCGTCTGGCCAAAACGTCATAGTGTGGACATTACTTATATTTTATGAACATTAACTGTTAACGTCAGGTTTGTATAATGGAAATATACTCGCTTTAAAAAACAAATATGTGGTAGTATTGCTGATAAAGTAAAGGTTTGTTATGTTTATTGACACAACTAGAGCACATCAGTGATTGATTTGTAGGCGTCGTTTTCAAAATATAACGCAATAAAGGACACGGAAATTAGGTTACATCAAATGTTTTTGTTTTTTTAAATACTTTTATTTGTCTGATATAAAAGATCCCTTGCTGCATTAAGTAAAATATGGCGGGTTACCTCTGATGATTATGTGTCAAAATTACCATCCAATATTTAGCCGATGAATAATAAATATGTTCTAGTTGTTAAAGAAAACAACTTTAAACTTTCTGATAAACATTTCGACAAGGACGCATAATATTAGGCCTATATTAATATGCATGACATGGTGCTCCAACTAATCAAACCATGTAGCATAATAAACATTTCGACAAGGACGCATAATATTAGGCCTATATTAATATGCATGACATGGTGCTCCAACTAATCAAACCATGTAGCATAATAAACATTTCGACAAGGACGCATAATATTAGGCCTATATTAATATGCATGACATGGTGCTCCAACTAATCAAACCATGTAGCATAATACATTCCTGCTAAAACCATCTGGTTCCGTACGTAACTTCAGTACATTGCATAGGGCAGTATTGCTATGAGATGTTTGAACAAAGACGTCTTCTACTTTCAGTTGCTAGGCCTCCTACCTAATGATATTGTCACTTGCTAAATAGTGTTACTAGTATATAAATTATAATTGTGCTAGGATATTGTAACCATTATAACATGTATTGTGGGTTTTTTCTTTTCTTGATGTTGATATTATTGTTCATGTCATGTATAATTGATATACGGAAATACATTATTGAATTGAAAAAAGTAAAGTAAAGTTTGTTTTATTTAACGACGCCACTAGAGCACATTGATTTTTTTTATCTTATCATCGGCTATTGGATGTCAAACATATGGTCATTCTGACACTGATTTTTAGAGGAAACCCGCTGTCGCCACATAGGCTACTCTTTTACAACAGGCAGCAAGGGATCTTTTATTTGCGCTTCCCACAGGCAGGATAGCACAAACCATGGCCTTTGTTGAACCAGTTATGGATCACTGGTCGGGGCAAGTGGTTTACACCTACCCATTGAGCCTTGCGGAGCACTCACTCAGGGTTTGGAGTCAGTATCTGGATTAAAAATCCCATGCCTCGACTGGGATCCGAACCCAGTACCTACAGCCTGTAGACCGTGTGTGTGTGTGCGTGTGCGGGAAGTATGGGTTAATAAATAATATAGCCAGTGTCAGCATATTTAAAGATGAAATAAATAAATAAATAAATAAATAAAATATAAACCTATTTTATAATATAATAATAGTGGTGCAATAACATAATACACTTGTAACCAAATCCTAGATGATTACGTTGCCCTCCCCCTTCGTGTTTATTAACTAAGAGAAGATAACTCTAATACATCACATCTTTATATTACGGGCGTCAGATTGATGCGTCACCGGTTTAAGGAAGTAAACAAGCGAAAAGCTCGTGACTGTCTTTCACTGTGAAACAAACAACGACCATAACAATGCACTGTAGAATTTGTACATGACCCGCTTACCAGATATGCCAGGGCTGGTTGTTTAGTTAAAATATTTTTAGTAAAATGTGGTCATTTTGTGTTATCTTTGTGGTAGTTTGTGGAACGTTTCGTGTTAGTGTATTGTCAAAACATTTAGCACGGGCCAATGCAGGTTTTCTGACGATCAGTTCCAACCAAACGCCGTCGAATACCACCGTGTCGCCGGCCACAATTAGTCCATCATCACTTGGTAAGTGTACTGCTCAATTTAGTGTAGGGTGCACATTAAGAACCACACTTTATAATTGTACGTCCCTTTGGACAATGTTCAATTATGAAAGAAAGTTTGTTTTGTTTAACGACACCACTAGAGCACATTGATTACTTAGTCATCAGCTATTGGATGTCAAACATTTGGTAATTCAGAGGAAACCTGCTACATTTTACCTCGTGCAGCTAGGGATCTTTTATATGCACTTTTCCAGACAGAAAAGCACAGCCTTTGGCCAGTTGTGGTGCACTGGTTGGAACGAGAGAAAAAACAATGAATGATCCACTGAGGTGGTTCAATCCTGTGGTGAAAACACCCCAAGCGAGCACTCAACAGACCGCTAAATCCCGCCCCTTGTTCAATTATGAATTATTGCAGTGACTATGCAATGGATTGTTACTCATTTTACCTATCATCCTAATACTCATATATGGTCATAGTCCAAAGGGACATAGAAAGTGTGCTTCTTTCTACTCCAAATTTTATTACATACCCTATATATTGCTGTTATTCAAAACTTGTGACACCATGTTTCAACCGTTTATCAACCGAAATAGTGCAACAAATGGACACGCAAACCAAAAATGTATAACCTACCATACTCACAATATATTATAAATCCCGATTGAAGTACTTGCATCATTATTAACAAAATAAATCTTCCAACGACAGCATAAAACATTTGCCCACCATTTTAAATTTGCTAAATAGAGGGAAGCAACTCGCCCAAGTACTCTGCCATTTCAGAGAGCTAGATTGACATTTGGACGTTATAGTCGCTCTGAGCCTCTCTACCATCAGAGATTAATTCAATAGAATATTAATAATGCTTCCATTTCGCATCATGTTTATGTCCCGAGTGAAATAATCTTCAGTTGTCACAAGCTTATAGCTTTAGTGAGTGACAATGAAAATAATTTCATGAGGAACATAAACATGCTATGAAATGATGGCAAGTTTAATATGCTATTTATTACCGATAATTGATTTTAGTTTACAGGGAACATTTTGTTTTCAAAATCTTGATTAAAGATATTTCTCGTTGTTTAGCCATTACTGTTTAATGTTTTAAAATTGTGTAGCAATCTCTGAAACTTGCATAGCGATTCTAAACAAAATGTTCCCTGGTTTATAGTACTCAACTTATTTGATTAATGTTCCGGTAAGGTCATAGTGTGCCAATCGATGAGGTCATATCATATGACATCTATGTGTTACGTAGTGGGACATATCACTTTGATATGAACCAAGTTATATTTTACCATGTGGGTAATAAAACTCTATTTAATAAAAATGCTGGTTCCCCCAACTCTTGAAATAATGCATTGTGTCACATCTATCAGGTGCATGTGCAAGAATTTTAGCACTGTGGAAGTCTAGAATATAGTGAGTGAAGTTTATAGGGTGGTCGAGACATCCCTTACGGAAATAACTTATACAAACTTATAAGTGGAAGATACTTTACTTATACGCCACTTATAAGTGGCCTATAAGTTACCCATATATTGGTATAAGTGAAGTATCGGTGTGTATAAGTATAAGTGAAAAGAATTGTTAACTGATACATCATTGATACTCCACATATATTTCACCTACAAGTGGTTTATCAGTGGTATAAGTCAACTGGAATGTAGACTTCTTTTTTTGTTTGTTCTATAAGTGAAATATAAGTGAACTATTAGTTTGAAGATAGTCCTTTTGCAAAGGAAATGATGTGTTCCAAATGAACGGGGAAAAAACTAAGTCCAAAACATTTTCATGGTTATTGTTTAAAAATTCATAATTTCTCACAGGATTTATCAAATTCATTGGGAACAGTGGCTAAACAACCAAACATACATGTAACAGAATTTGATAGTATTTCCAATAATAATTAAAAAAATTATTAATATTAATACACATGATGCTATATGATTATAATTATCCCATGCTACCTCCTCACTTAAATAGACCCTCTAGACTCACCACCTGTCACAATAAATATCTGTAAAATTGTAGCTGTGGGTGGGGGGTGGTGGTGGAGGTGAGCTCCATTTCAATGTTTATTACAGTATGGATTTATTTTATCTATTAATGGTAATTTGTATTTACATATAAAAAAAGTTAATTAACTTTAAAAAAATAAGAAGAAGAAAAACCCCACACGGAAAACAAAGACAACAACAATGACATCAGGAATTCAGATAGAACAAGGGATTATTATGAGAGGTGCAAAATCCTGAGATTAATAGCCTTGCCATCTTAGGCAGTATGGTGCAACTTCAAAAGGACTTAATTCAGACACCACTGTGTGGGTCTCCAGCCAGTAGGAGGAAACCAAAGAAGAAAACCAAAATGGCGGCACCTGGACATTTTCTTTGTGCACATGTGTTTAGTTACTAGTAAGTCTATCCCTCATGTCCGTGGAACAAGTCTATCATACAGGAAAACTCATTTGGTAAGTATTTGACTACATGTAGCACCTATTTTTTTATTTTAACAGTTCATGTTTTTCATTTAAAAACCATGCATTACAATCATTGTTGGATTTTCAAATGGCGGCATTCCTTTGTCTAATAAATTCTCTTTATTTATGTTAATGCATGTGCATAGACATTTCATTTAGTGAATACAACTATACTAAAAGTTCAAACTAGTGCTGATTATAGTTATTTTGTCACATAAAGGTTTTTGGTGTTGTTGTTTACATTTAAATATTATAAGTAATTATTGTCCGAACCAAATCGTTAACAACTACGAAAAATTACTCTCCTACCTTTAATTGCCGTTAGATTTGATCCAAAAAATTTCCAGACACAAATCTTGAAAAAACCATTACAATGACACTGATTCCACATACCAGATGATAACCATGTCACATATATCGACTTCGCTGAGAGCGCATAGGGAAAAAAGCATGTAATTTTGTATCAGCTGCCATTTTGACTTTTTATGGAATATTCTTCAAGAGGGGTGAAGGGATAGGACTTAATCTAACAACGTCATAACATGTTATGATATAAAAGCAAACGTAATGATGTCATATTATATTTTTTTTAATTATTATTATTATTTTAATAATACCACTAGAGATCATCGATTTCATATTAATTGTGTCACATACTTTGGAGGCTTTTACCCCTCTTGAAGAGTATTCCATAAACAAGCAACATGGCAGACGGCAGAAAACTGCATGTATTTTTCACTATGCAATCTCAGCAAAGACAATATCGGCGACATCGTTGCAGTCTCGTGTGTGGAACAGACCTGTCAACCTTTAGACAAGAGAAAGCAGGAGGTGTGTGTTGAAAAAGCAGGAGATTTTGTCAAAAAGCAGGAGATTTTTAAATTCACACAATTTAACCCAAAATCGCAAGATTTAAAAAAAAACATTATTACAATAAGTTATATGAATACTTTATAATGTCATATATACTTCTTAACCTTAGATCTTGGCATTAAAAAAAATAAAAAAATATTAATTTTTTTTTTTTTTTTTTTTTTTTTTTTAAAGTTTAAATATTATTATGATTTAATACATATTTAAAAAAAAAAAAAAAAAATTATCCAAAAATGTTAAGAACATGAACAAGAAATACAAAATTTAATTAGTACATTTACGGTATTACACTTACAGCCTTACAGGTTGCGTTACATTATCATTTGTGGTTAGTGTACCTAAGTACCAAAGACAAATTTATATAAATCTTATAAATTAATATTCAGTTTTTACTATAATGAGGAACGGTGGCGTGGTACTTATTTAAAATCATTATAATGATGCAATAAACATTGTATTTTCATTAATCATAAGTAAAACCTCATTACGGACATCGTGTAAAATATACCGGAATTATACCCATTTCCGTGAGTAACTTTATGTCAATGTCAAACACAACATTTTTTAATTGTACAAAAATAATTTCTTGAAGTGTACCCTTATAACCAACATTTTACTGCACAAACATACAAAATTAACTGACACAAGTATGTTTATACAGCTAATTGGTCTTTTCGTTGTCTTGCTGTGACATGTGATTTTAACATGCATCGTGTGTATCGCTGTCAACTCGGAGTCTGGCAGTTCAGATTCGTCATAGTTGCATTATGTAATCCAGTGGGAAGACATTTTACAATTCAGAGGTGTTATTAGAACTAAATTGGATAGTTTTTTTTTTTTATATGGCAACACTGAATGTCAATACACAGCCTGTTGAATTAGCGGCAACACGCATTGTAGCCATTACGATGACAACAAACATTATAATTACATGTCATTTTATAAACTCCATGTGCTTTTTTAACAATATAAATAGGCTATCCCACAATTTTCACTTCGGCAAAGGTTAAACAGTCGGGACAATTCGGCCTGTTACATTCTCAGAAGCCGAAAGTAGTCGACATTTGCCGAATGAGAAAAAAAGGCAGAGTTACTTCCCTTCTGTTATTTTGACAAAAGAGGATCGATTTTTTTTTATACTTACAAAAATGTCATTTAAAAGGAGAAACTGTCTCCCGCACAGGAGAAAGGAGATTTGATCAAATACCGGGAGACTCCCGCGGAATCCGGGAGGGTTGACAGGTCTGGTGTGGAATCTGTATATTTGTAGTGTTTTTTTTGCGATTTGTGTCTGGACAAACTTTGGAGGAAATCTAACGGCAATTAAAAAGGTAGGAGAGTAATTTTGTGTAGTTGTTAACAATTTGGTTCGGACAATAGTAGTAATTAATTAAATTTAAAATATACTTGTGGTTTCCCTCTGTTACCAATAAACATGATTTTTTCTTACTTTTTTATGTCAACGCAAATTTTTAATTTTTAAAATCCATATGATCAATTAATAGCTTGGAAGTATTAATAAGTTATAATTTTTAATTATATAATTTTCATCATTGTGACCTGTTCCTCCATTTCCAGTAATGGAGGAACATTTGTGCCATTGTACATTAAAACAGTTTATGTGATAAAACCAACTAGAAAAGCATCATATATATATATATATATATATGTATTTTGATTAAATGAACTAAAATAATTTATGTAATGTTCATCAATTTCTGCAATTCACAAACACTGGAAGTCTTTAGATATCACCTTACAAAGGGATTACATAGCTCCACTAATTGGGGCAATAAAATGTCTATAGGAGAATGGGAGTTTGTCACCTGATCACTTTGTACCTGTCTTATCAAAAGGATGTGTATCTCTACTTCTGGCAGACTGGGAGTAATTAATTTACTTCACACAGTGCTAATTAAAAGCCCAAGGGAAATAGGGGCAGTTGTATTGTAATGACTGACATTTTAAACAGTAACATGAAAAATATTTGTTAGCTTTTATGTTTGCTTAATACACATATTAATTTTTATAAGCCCAATCATTGCATGTTAATATCATTTACATTAAACTGTTCTAAAGTCAGAATACCTATTGTTTGTTCAGAAAAATAAAAATTCTACAGAGAACACCAAAAGAAAAACCTATGGTCATCATATTTTTTACAAAATGCACAATTAAAATGGATGTTTTCATTTATTCACCAGTTATCTCCAGATACATACATGTTGTAATGGTTCATGTACTGAACAAATCAGTCTGACTGATGTTTTATTAAACTTGATCATCCAGCTTTAATATCCTCAACATGTACATACAAATACATGAAACTTATGGAAACATAATCAGTTGAATCAGAGAAATTTATAAACAGTTATAGTGTGCCAATCGATGAGGTCATATCATATGACATCTATGTGTTACGTAGTGGGACATATCACTTTGATATGAACCAAGATATATTTTACCATGTGGGTAATAAAACTCTATTTAATAAAAATGCTGGTTCCCCCAACTCTTGAGATAATGCATTATGCCACATCTATCAGGTGCATGTGCAGGAATTTTAGCACTGTGGGAGTCTAGAATATATAGTGAGTGAAGTTTATAGGGTGGTCGAGACATATGCTCCCAGGGAAATGAAATTGAAAAAAGAAGAAGATAATTTGCTTGAGTAGGGGGATTTAGACCCCCCTAAGCTACCCCTTGCACAAACATCTCAGCTATGTTATCTGAATGTTACATGATTCACTAAAACAGTTCCTATAAGTGAGATATTTAATTCTGCACAATTAATGTTGTTTCAGTAAACTACACTCTGGTGATTTCATCATCTGGCCCTGCTGTCCTCGACTCGACAATCCGATTTCAAGCCATCTTGATGGACACCCAGGGACACTTTGCTCAGTCGAAACTCTTCCAGTATCTGTGGTCAAACAGTGCCGACACCGACATGAAAAAAACTCTTGATGATTTTAACGCATCCATTGAGTGTAAATTTGTCAGCGGTAAAGTCATTCCTGGACAGTACCTGATGACGGTCATTGTGTATGTCCACAACACCTGGCCACGCAATATAGTTGTGTACGGGTCCATTCAGTTTGATCTGACAGGTGTGTATTAATAGAATCTATCACTGTTACGAGGTATAGATACAGCAATTCCAAAAGCTGGCTAATTCAATCCAGTGGGAAAGAAACAGGTACCAGTACTATCTGCAGGTTATTGCACGTTTATGTCTGCAATACTTGATCACACAAAGTGAGGTACATATGTATTCAGTATTGCAGGTGTATACAACTGCTGCAATAAAAAATATTTATATGGTAAAAAAACATACAGTGGAACAAAAATTGAATATAGTCCACAACAAAAGAAGTCCCTTGGACAATTAAAAACAGGTGAGGAACATATACAGGTATACATTTTTATGTTTGTCAGAGGGTCGGTCTGCAACACTGGGCCACATATATGTACTACAGTGACATATGGGTCCATTCCAGGGCTGGCTTTAGCACTTGCCAAATTCGCCAATTGCAAAAAAAAACAATTGGCAAATTTTATTTTAATTTAGCCAAATAATTTCATGAAATAATAATTATTGATATTGTTTTAGAAAATAACTGTGTTTTTTACAATTTTTGAAGTTCAGTAGACATTTTGTTGAAATGTTCTGGTGACCCAGAGCTAGCCTGGCCTGGTCCACTGAGTTTGACGTAATAACAGGTACGGTACAGTACATACTGGTAGTACATAGGTATTCATTTTAGGATATCTGTACCAGTGTGGTAGAATGCTCATAACATCTGATGTGCACTGGGTCAGTACGATTGATTGCCTGGCTTGCTGGAACCAGCAACCCCCAACAGATACATCAAATGCTGTGATATGTACTGTCCTTTCTATAGATCACATTATACGATGCGACTCAACTGGACTGTCGCTCCTGTAGCCACAACCCATTCACACTATACGACATTCATTGCCTGCATGTTCGGTTATGTCAAATAACTTCAGGTCAACTTAAAATCGGTTACAGACGATTTGTTTTTTAATACACACTACATGATGCGACTCAATTGGACAGTTGAGTTGAGTCATGTGGATGATGTGATCCATGATGTTTTTTAGTTGGGGTAGCCTGTGTAGTGGCAGTGCATTCTTTTTCTTCTTGTTTTGGACCCAGTGTCAAAACAAGTGAAAGCTAACCACTGAATATAATGATATTTAATGTAGTACATAAACATATTCCTTTTCACAATTATTTCAAGTTTTACTTGCTGTCTGGAGGAAACAATAAATTGTTATGCATGTAAATATTGTAGTCAAATAAACCTATATTGTGCTACCGTTACTACCAAAAGCACTTTGTGAAATGTTCTATGTTAGTTGACTACAAGTGAAACCTGTCAAAACTGTACCCTCTATAAATCAGAATTCCCTCATAACTAGAATTTTTCATGGTCCCTTTTTGATTATGATAATCGATATCAGTGCAGAACATAACCTTTCTAAACTGGATACCTGTTAAAACTTTACATGGTGCCCGGTGTCCAATTTTATAGAGCTTTCATTGTAGATAGTAATAAATTATACACTTTATTAAACCTTTTTATCGCTTTATTAAAACTACTCTGTACTTGGTTAACATTCCCTTGTAGTAATATAATTTGGTTAAAACTGTTAAATGTGAGTGTGTGTGTGCACCCGAGTGCATGCAAGTACACTCTTCATACATATAGATGCTTGTGTTTGTGTCTGTATGTCAGTGTTTGTATACATTACTATACTTTGTTAAACATTGTTTGTACTTAGTTTTAAAATATTTTCTCTTTGTCAACATGTTTTGTACAAATTTATAATATTTAGTTTCTTTTCTCCTTTTTTTTTTCTTCCCCAGAGTCTTTGAATGGAAACTTAAATATCAGCCAACATTTACCATATCAAAGGAACAACAGCACATTTTCCACTGGAGAGATGGTAACGGTTCATGCCAATGTTACGGACAAGTTTCCCACCAAAAAGTCTTCTGAGTTTTTACCAAAAGTGGAGTTTGTGTATTATTGGTTCAGAAATACAACCTTTATTAAAAGGACAAGAGACCCCTTCTTTAACTTCACACCGTCAGACACGGGTAATTTTACAATGTCAACGGAGATCATTGCAGTGTTGCGATCGGACGAGATGCCTCGTACCAACACAAGTCTGTCTGAGGCCAGTAAACCGTGTGAAAGCTTTAGAATGCACAGACTGACTGCTGCACCACACAGGATTCGAAGAGGACGGAGAGTAGTAAAGTGTGGAATCATGGAACAGCCAGTGTCTGTTAAAGGTATGACAAAAACAGTTTAAATACATTGTGAGCCGAATTTACAAAGCCTGTTTATGTCTTACACACGTGTAACTGCATACAATTACAATGCATAAACACCTGTTTATGTCTTACACACATGTAACTGCATACAATTACAATGCGTTAACACCTGTTTGTCTTACACACGTGTAACTGCATACAATTACAATGCATAAACACCTGTTTATGTCTTACACACGTGTAACTGCATACAATTACAATGCGTAAACACCTGTTTATGTCTTACACACGTGTAACTGCATACATTTACAGTGCTTAAACATCTGTATGTCTTACACACGTGTAACTGCATACAATTACAATGCTTAAACACCTGCCTTTAAGAAAAACTGGCTTCGTAAATTGGGCTCATTGTGTTCAGTAATTCCAATACAGGGCGGATTGATCTAGCTCAGTTGATAGATCGCTCACCTGAGGTGCTGCTTGGATCATAGGTTCAAACCCCCTTGGTGGACCCATTCTCTTATTGCTTCTTTTCTTGTTCCAACCAGTACCCAAAGATTGTCTGTGGAAAAGTGCCAATGCCTGATGATGTCTGTATGCATAAATATGAGGGGTGTATTTTGTACATTATTTATTTGTTTATTTATTTATTTATTTATATCCTTATATTACAGCAACTACTGACATATTGATATTATATTTGTGTATCACATGCTTCAAACAAGTTATTCTCACTCTAGCCAGTGCACCACAACTGGTATATCAAAGGCCGTGGTATGTGCTATCCTGTCTGTGGGATGGTGCATATAAAAGATCCCTTGCTACTAATGGAAAAATGTAGCAGGTTTCATCTCTATGACTGTCAAAATGACCATATGTTTGACATCCAATAGCCGATGATTATTAAATCATGTGCTCTAGTGGTGTCATTAAACAAAACAAACAAACAACAGTTACTTGTCTGGTTACACAGGTGTGCCTGCCATGTGATACAATGTGTGTTTATGATGTATACATGGAAATAGGTTATCTTAATACTGGCCATGTGATGTCATTCGAGATCATCCATATCTGAGGTTCATTACTGGCTTGACCTTTGATCTCATTTATGTATACAGTATCAGTGTATATACATGTACATATTGCTTGTTATATGTAAGCAGGATTTTTTAATATACAGGGAACATTTTGTTCAGTGTTGCGTCGTGATTCACTATGCAAGTTTCAGAGATCGCTACACAATATTAAAGCTTTAAGTTTAATCAGCAGTTGCTAATAAATTTTCAGTTGACTAGAAATATCGCTAATCAAGATTTTGAAAAGAAAATGTTCCCTGATAAATGGTTGAAGGAGAGAACATTCTCCATATCTTCATCCAGTCTCATACCGTAAAACATTTCAAAAACCTATTAGCTGTGTTTGGATAATGGTGATGATATTGACATGGTAATAGTAACGATAAAAACATTAAGCTAGGGTTTCACTGCTCAGATGCCATCTGCTATTGAAATTCATATGAAGGGTCCAAGGGAATAACCTGCGATGTCCAAACAGATAGTCATTATTATAATGGCCATGTATGTCGAGGTTACAGTGACACAATGAAATAAAAGCCTATAATTACCAGGGGTGGGAATTCTCCTCGGATCAGCTGTTTTCCTCTCATGGAACATTGCGTTTCCTCGCATTTTAATCGTCCTTTCCTCCAAAATGTGTCAGATGGCACAGATTTTAACCTAGGATTTTCAAGAATGTCCAGGACCCCTCTAGATTTCCTCTTTTTTACAGTTCACCAGTTCCCACCCCTGATTATGGTAGGCCATTCAGAGTTGTGTGTAAATGATACTTGCTATGGTATATGTTATTCGAAAGAAAAAATATAATCTTCATTATTTTCTTTCTAAAGTTGAGATATCATTTATGTCTTATTATTATTTTATGACCACATCTGGCTGTAGACCAGCCCCAGTGGCGTCGTGGTTAGGCCATCGGTTTACAGGCTGGTAGGTACTGGGTTCGGATCCCAGTCGATGCATGTGATTTTTAATCCAGATACCCACTCCAAACCCTGAGTGAGTACTCCGCAAGGCTCAATGGGTAGGTGTGAACCACTTGCACTGACCAGTGATCCATAACTGGTTCAACAAAGGCCATGGTTTGTGCTATCCTGCCTGTGGGAAGCGCAAATAAAAGCTCCCTTGCTGCCTGTCGTAAAAGAATAGTCTATGTGGCGACAGCGGGTTTCCTCTAAAAAACAGTGTCAGAATGACCATATGTTTGACGTCCAATAGCCGATGATAAGATAAAAAATCAATGTGCTCTAGTGGCGTCGTTAAATAAAACAAAGTTTACTTTCCATCTTGCTGTAGTACCTGTATTTGTAGGTGGTGCAGGAGCCGATTCATCCCAGACACCTATTACACTAGTGTTCCTCAGTATTCCAAACCGTCAATGCTCAATATTGCAAAATAACATCCCTGGGCAAAATCCAACCAGAGGCCTTACCATTGAAAAATACTAATTATATTAATTATTTCTATGTACACATGTACATTGAAATCAGTGTCCAGATACCTGAGGTGTGTGTACCTAGAACAGTGGGCTTGAACAGGGCTTCTAGAATTTTTATAAAATCCACTAGCCCTGGGATAAATGATTTGAAACAATTACTAGCCACGATTAAAAATTCACTAGCCCTATTTTACTTTAAGTTACTACAATTTTATTAAATAATAGTAATATTATAAATGTCACCTAAAGAGGGAGATAGAGCTTAAAAACACTAACACTGGGGGCTGGGGGCTGGGGCAGGATATTCATATTTACAAAATAGACTTATCTGCAATATTTGACCCAAAAAATTCACTGGTTGTTGGGCATGGCAATAGTAATTATTTACTAGCCCAACATTGAATATCACTAGCCATGGGAGTGGGGCTACCATAATCTAGAAGCCTGGCTTGAACCTTAATTAGATATAAGCATGGAAATAACTATAAATGTTCAAATGGATACATAATCTTAGTTACATAAATAGTCCTTTTCTTAGACACATTTTCAAAGTAACTCTGTTTAATTTATTAATTTTGTCAAACCCAAGTGTAATGGTGGAAACATTGCTCAGCATATACAATAGCCCAAAATATTATACACTGACAGATAACTAAGGTATGTGGCTTTAAAATATTTCCATTAAAAATCTTAAAATGTATATTTCAGAGTCGCTGAGATTTGTGAGTATAGAGGGCGACACTGATGGTCCTGTGGGTGGAGCTATAAAGATGAATGTCACATGCCATGGCAGGTTGGTGGACAGAGAAATTTGTTATCTTCTTATTTCAGAAAAATATCCACATGCCATTTAAACTAGCCTTTTTGTTTTCATCTCAATATGAACTAGGGGTGTGACAAATACACATGGTGGCGAATACGATACATATCACGAATATGAGGTGACAAATACGAATATGTATTCACATCCATGAATACACATTACACAAGTACAAAGGCTTTGCTGATAGGAAAAAAAAGTATCGAAAGATAACTACTCACTAGCTGTTAACAAAATTCACTGCAACAATCCTACAATCACCTTTTCGCGCAAAACATTTTAAAAGCCTCATACGGGAACCAAAATAGTAACAAGTTAAAATATGTATATATGTTATTATCGGAATTTTAAAATATACCATGGCCTTTGCAAACATAAATGTACAAATTGTACATATTTTAAAAAATATTCTTAAGTGCTTTGATAACAATTCATCCTTTTCCATGCGTGCAAACCGAAACCGTATATACATTGTATAATGTAGACAGAAGTTATGGATTACCGGTAAATTAATTTTATTTTGAATATCAAATATATATTTTTAAGGCCATTTTGGTTTTTGGCATCTAGTATTAATCAATTTATATCCATATTTGAATTGCTAATATGCCACAGTTCTCGTTAAGAATTATACGAATATATTTTGCTTTGAGCTGCCATTTAAACGTTAGAATATTGGTTCAACATTATTGACGTTGCACTGCGTAGAATGCATAAATTAACGAACTACACTCGCCCGTGTCTCGTATTAGGCTGGTTGAACGAGACTATGCGACATCATAACACTGCAGTGTTATGACAGAAGCGCAGTCAAGCTGCATGTAGAGTACCAGTCCAACGCATGGAATAATTAAAAAAAGGATCAGTCTATGAGTCTGACTATGCGGTTGACCTAATATAAAAAAGGACAATAAAAACGATCGAATCGTTATTGCGTTTTGGTTAGTATGAATTAGAAACATAAATTATACAGTAAACATTATATATAAGTATTCGTGTATTCATTTCAGCTAGTGACGAATACGAATGCAACTACGATACAGATCGCTGTTCGGTGCACCGAATATTCGAGTATATCGTTACACCCCTAATATGAACTATTCTCAATTTAATGTTCATAACATTCTTTTCAATACCTAATGAATATTTAGTTTTTATGAAATATATTAATCCATCAAATAAGCTATTTTCATTTGCATACATTGGATAACAGAGCACTGTGTTAATTAGGCTGTGCATGGATTTGAATCTCAGTATACAGGGTACCATATCTATACTGAACAAAATAAGAAACTTCCGCTAACTTTGCTTGAACATAACTTGATGAAAACAAACCGGGGGAATAATTGTTATATATGCGTTTAAAGAGTGTTCCATGATGCATCGTTTGGTGCAAAAATCATGGCCATAGGTTAACAGAAACGGGGAGAAATTTTGACCAAGTGTGGTAGGGGTTAAAAAAAACCCACCCACTTAATAACGGGTATGACCACCTCTTGAATTGACCACTGCAGTGCATCGCAGACGCATAGAATTGACTAAAGTGTTGATTTCTGCCTGTGGAATATTGTTCCATTCCTGAATGAGCGCTTGACGAAGTTCGTTGACATTAGCGGGTGGGTTGGGACGACACCTCAATCGTCTGTCCAGCCTATCCCAGACATGCTCGATGGGGTCGAGATCAGGACTTTTAGCGGGCCAGTCATCAATGAAATCAATGTTATTTGTCCTAAGAAAATTTACAGTGTCTCTAGCTGTATGAGAGGTGGCATTATCATGCTGAACAATCGAGATGTTGGCGTTGTTATGGAACAGAGGAATGACGTGATGAGCGAGAATGTCATCACGGTAATGTTGAGCATTTAAATTGCCATCAATGACGACTAGTGGTGAACGATAACCATGGGCAATGGCTGCCCAGACCATGACACAACCCCCACCCCCAAAACGATCTCGTTCAAGAACACAACAGTCAGCATAGCGTTCATTTCTCCTACGGTAGACGCGCACCCTGCCATCACCATGTTGTAAAGAAAATCTGGATTCGTCCAAAAAAAGAAATGGTATTCCAGCGTCACCGTATCCAACGGTTGTGTACACGTGCCCAATTAAGACGATTTAGACAATGACGTTGCATTAAAACGCATCCGACGTAAGGACGTCGTGCATGTAAACCGTTCTCCCGCAGACGATTACGAACAGTTTGCCCACTGATTCGGTTATTATGAAGTCCAGGTGTGTTAGCAGCAGTAGCAGTGGCAGTTTGGAATTGATTGCGCAAATGCGTGTTCATGATATAGCGGTCTTGACCACGCGTTGTAACACGTGGACGTCCACGACGTGGCAAGTCATTGGTGCTTCCTGTCGTTCGAAATCTTACGCGAAGATTTCGTATCGCTCGACTAGAACTCTCAACATGACTTGCAACGTCTTCTTTCGACATGCCAGCATCAAGCATACCAATTGCCCATTCGCGTAAATTATTGGGTATTCTTGGCATACTAAAAATGCTACAATGTAAAAAACTTTATTTTTTTTACAAATTTTGAAGCATTTTCGTTCACTTGATAACAATGTCAGTAAGACAAGTAAAACAAATTGACCGAATACTACACGGGACATGTCGAACCATGCATGCACGTGCAAATTGAATTTCACGTTGTCGACAATTAACAGTGCAAAAATAATCGATAAAATTCATGAATCCTGATAATACAGCTCACGGCTAATACTACCTATATAATTTCATTACACAATGAATTCTTTAACACAACAAATACTATATGTACAAATCGGAAGTTTCTTTTTTTGTTCAGTATATATGCCTGTATTTGACGAGTCCTATTATGGTAGGATATGTGTCTGTCCGTCCATCTATTAACTTTCCTTGTCTGGAGCATTCATATACAAACATCAAACATTGCATACAAATTCCACTTGGGGTGGTGGTGTGTTGTCTGATAACTAGGTCACCATGACCTACATGTACATGTACTTTTCATAGAGTACTTCATATTACGGGAACTCCTTATATCCAGGCTAGTATAACTTGGGATGGAGATGTATTATTTACTAGGTGACCATGATCACCTACATTTTATGGATTACTGTTCAGTAAACAACATCCTTGTCTAGGCCATATTTTCCCAATCATTTCATATAGGATCATCATACATTGCATGCTAGTACAACTTGGGATGGCAATGGGTTGCATGTGATTACTAGATCACAAAAACCTGCTTTTCATTGTTCAAAATAACTGACCTTTTATCACAGATAAACCTCATTAATTTGTTTGAAACACTTTAGGAATATCTGTGTAGTGCAGAACAATAGTCCATGTTATGATTATGTTACTCACCAGTTTGTGTAAATACAATCAAATCCGCTTAATTGCTTAGAAACGGTGCGTGTTAAATTTATGCCAATAACGGGTATAACTGATTATCCGATAGAGCCCCACTTCCAGATTATAACCAACGGTAAACTTTACAAATGCCTTGTGGACAGTCTATCTTACTCTTAACTGCAGAAAATTGTTTGAATGTTGATACATGTATGTGTTTCATTTGTTTATACATGTATTTTAAAATAATAATAAATAAAATACCAGTATAAATGTTGTAAGATCAAATATTTTTGATTTTGAATTGTTACAAATCTGTGGTTGTGTTTATTGATGCTATGTCTAGCTACTAATATTCACGTTGCAGTTTGTTGCACACAGCTTTTCCACAGTTCACACCTATTGTTCTGAGGGGTGTTGAGTAGTGAAACCGGTTTCTTCCCATTCTGCCTACAACCCACTTTGCCTACACCCATTTTGCCTACAACCCAGTATGCCTACACTCAGTTTGCCTACAGTGTGAAAAAGTGACATCCCCAGTTCATAGTGGGACAATCCTTATTATTTTGTGTCTCAAACCAATATAAAAATATTGTATTACATAAACAATTAAGATTATAATGAACATAAGTAATGTAATTGGGGCTTAGTTGCACAAAGGTGATTTAATGCTCTTTATGGTGATTAGTATTAGTCCAATGATCCCATACTGTGATCTTTAATATGTGATCAAAGTGAAATGGCCTTCATGATTCTTTGATATAGGATTAAAATTCAACTTTGTACAAAATATTTGTTTAATATTTGTGAGGTCATTTTATAGTTCAATTGTTTTTGTTGTGTAATGTTAATCGTTTTTATAATAAAATATGTCTTTGTCATATTATTTTGTCATGTTATTTTTCTACATAGGGACCATGGAATGCTCCATTTTTCACTGGGGTTGGCATCTTTTCATACTGAGTGTAAGTAAAGTGGGTTGTAGGCAAACTGAGTGTAGGCAAAGTGGGTTGTAGGCAGACTGAGTGTAGGCAAAGTGGGTTGTAGGCAGACTGAGTGTAGGCAAAGTGGTTTGTAGGCAAACTGAGTGTAGGCAAAGTGGGTTGTAGGCAAAATGGGAGGACACCGTGAAAATGGGTTACTTGGCAAAGTGCAATTTCAACATGTAGGCGAAATATACATATATAGCTTAAATTAGCAACTGTTAATTGTCAACCGATTTCAGCTACAGTGTACTAATGTTACAGTATATTTTGTTCACGATGCTAATGTGCATTGAACAAAATATAAGAAGCGTAGTGTTTATTTTGCTTATTTCATTAATTAATTAGAAAATTAAAAATATTTATTATGAATAAAATTATTAACACAATGTAAGCCAGACCTGTGCCCGCCCCTCCTCCCCCCTTTTTTTTAATATTAGTTTTTATTGTTTCTGGGAAAATATTAAAGGTTTGTGGAACATTTTATGATGTAATTTTCTAGAATTTTTTGTTTTTCGTATGCAATTAACCAATGTTTTTCTTTATAAACCTATTCAAATATGCGACATAATTTGTATTGACTTTATGCTATTTGGTTCTGTGCAGCCGAATTATATGCAAATAACCGATTTATGCTATAAACCGATATGCAATAAAGTGGATTCGACTGTATAACTAAACAGTTGGTTATCTAAGTGAAATTTCACGAACCGACATTCAGTTACTGAAGATTTTTAAATTTTGTCCCCTGCAATAGATCTAGCTTGTGTTAAAATGACTTAATTATAAGTATTGCCTGTTATTTCTTTTACATTCATCTGGGTATGAACAAACAAAATCATCCGTAAACGTATGTTAGAATGGGTTTGCCGATTCACACAGTTTGCAAATGATTTTTTTTGTTTCATACTCCAATGAACATAAAAGAAATAACACACAATCCTCAAATGCCTCAGTATGGAAATATCTTAAAATGGTTCCCCATAATCTAAGTCAGAGAAGCAATTAATCACTCTGTTCAATTTCATTCACTGCGAGGTCTGTATTTAATTTTTCCAAATCATACTGTAAATTTAATCAATTATGCAGCATGATTTTGATGGAATTTCTTTCATGCAGTTTTTCTGTCATATCCAGTGACACGTTTGCTGCAATATAATCTCTTTTCAATACAGTTTCTGCTTGTTTTAATAGTTCGCCATCCTTCCCGACGGCTGTGTGCTGGAATATAATCTCTTTTCAATACAGTTTCTGCTTGTTTTAATAGTTCGCCATCCTTCCCGACGGCTGTGTGCTGCAATATAATCTCTTTTCAATACAGTTTCTGCTTGTTTTAATAGTTCGCCATCCTTCCCGACGGCTGTGTGCTGCAATATAATCTCTTTTCAATACAGTTTCTGCTTGTTTTAATAGTTCGCCATCCTTCCCGACGGCTGTGTGCTGGAATATAACGGACACCAACTTCTCCCTGCCTATCGGGAACGCGAGCTGTGAGCCGGCGGTGTTTGTTCACACATGTGAGCACCACGTAGAGATCAGCCTCAATACCAGCGGCTGGCACATCGTCTGGTTCACCGTCTACAACGATGTCAGCTTCATCACTGGCAGACATGTCGTACTCGCATACGCTCCAGGTAGGAGTTCAGAAAACAGAAAAATTAGCTTTAATCATTCAGTACAGGGCTGGGGACACATTTTGTACTTGCCTGTAAACCAGGTAGGGGTTCAGATTTTATTTATTTTTATATTTTCAAAGTTTGTTAACCCCAAGGGTTCAATTTTAGTCATTCAGTACAGAGTTATAGGAAGACATCTTCAGTGGCATTGATTCTCTGGAGCAGTCAGAACATTGTCAAAGGTTTCTTTTGACTCTGCCTTATTCAGATGTACATTTTTTCTTATGATGTTAATGTTAACTGTCAGTAAAACGTCTCAAATATTACATATAAATTAGTTATGTTTAGCACTGTCACTGAAAATGCCTATGTATGAAAATATGTCACTGAAAGATACTGTCTTTTTTCAGATTCTACTAGCAGCTCTGTGTTAGTGATTCCGGTGGTGTTCAGTATCCTCGGTATAGTGATTGTTGTTCTTGGAGTTGGCTACATACTGAGACTGAAGAAGAAGCCACTGGTGGAAGTAGCCGACTTCGACTTCCACCCGTCTCTGTCTCCCGACCAATCCTTGCTCTCGAGAGCCAAGGCCGTCTGGTTTAAAGCAAGGTCGCTAAGTGGGCTTCCCCGGTATGAGCCGCCTAGAAACAAACGGTACGGTTCAGTGAATATCAATGAAACGTTGTGAGGTGAAATTATACCAGAAACAAACGATACAGTTCAGTGAATATACAAAGCATTGTGAGATGGAATTGTATACCAGAAAGATGATATGGTTCAGTGCATATCTGTGAAAAATTGTGAGGTGAATTTTACCAGAAACATTGTGAGATGAATTATACCAAAAACAAATGATATAGTTCAGTGAATATCAATGAACCACTGTGAGATGGACTTATACCAAAAAGATGATACAGTTCAGTAAATGTCACTAAACATTGTGAGATGAAGTTATATACCAGAAAGATGATACAGTTCAGTAAATGTCACTAAACATTGTGAGATGAAGTTATATACCAGAAAGACGATACAGTTCAGTAAATGTCACTAAACATTGTGAGATGAAGTTATATACCAGAAAGATGATACAGTTCAATGAAACAGAAACATTGTAGGATATAATTTGATGTTCACCCTGTGATATACCCTTGATGATGAAATCAAGCAATGTGCTCACAGTGAGCTTGTTTGAGCCGTATTGCACATACGTATGTTACACTTTACACCTGCAGTGAAATGCTAGGATCTACAAGGATCTATATTCTTCCCCAGATTGCTGGGTAGTCTTTCGTGAGATTAATCTTCCACAGTGAAATCAAACCTATACACCGCACTTTGGACTTAGAAATGTTTGGCACTTTGATTGTATGTACGGTCAGAGCAGTGTGAAGTAGACGTTAATCTAATTATACATATTATATACCCATACCTTTTTTACCACTCACTTATGAATTGCTTATCTTGCTTATATGATCAGTTTTGACATTTTTCAATCAAAATTAAAATGTGTTTTTACTATTCTACTTGCCCTGGTGTTTGTACACAGTAGCTTATAATGAATTTAATTAGAAAAAGAAAAGGTTCATACATCTTAGAAACTAAGATATTATTTACTTTAAAAAATAAAATGTGATCCCATAGGCAGTTTTCAGCTATAGGAGCTGATTTGGGTGAATTGCAAGGTGGTCTGTTAGGAAATGCAGTTGCTTAATACAGGTGTATGTTGGTAGTAGGTTTGGCTGTATTTATAACTGCTTTAATATGCTATGCGGTATATTATTATGTGATATCTGTTAGCTTTCAGTGAGCTACTACAACAGTGAATCGAAAACGCTGATGATTTTCCATCAGTGTCAGTAAAATTTGAGATGAATTTGGGTAAATGACTTGCATATGATTATGATTGACATGTTTGTTGTTTGGTGTATAGAAATATTTTGTTTTGTCTTTCATGCTGGTGGGGCAGAATTTAGCTTGGTTGGTTGAGTGCTTGCCTGAAGTGTTTGCGTCACAGGATCAAATCACCTCAGTGGATCCATTTAACTGATTGGTTTTTTTCTCATTCCAACTAGTGCACCACAACTGGTCAACGGCCGTGGTATGTGCTTTCCTGTCTGTGGGAAAGTGCATATAAAAGATCCCTTGCTACTAATAAAAACAATGTAGCAGGTTTCCTCTGATGACTACAAGTCAAAATTACCAAATGTTTGACATTCAATAGCCGATGATTAATAAATCAATGTGCTCTAGTGGTGTCTTTAAACAAAATAAATTGTTTTTTTAACTCTTGCTGGTCTGATATAATAACTGATACGTGTCCCCTCTCCCACCCCTACACCCCAGTGACTTACATAACATATATTATTTTTTATATCGTTTTGTCATCAATTTAGAATAGAAATACGTTATGCCAGACTTCCCACCTTTTTATTTAAAGTTTGCAAGTTGTGTTGAAAGGTTCCGTTGTATGTGATATTGGTTAATTATGTGATATTGGTTAATTATGTGTGTTGTTAATCAAAGTTGAGATATTACCCCTTGTTCAGAAAGATCTTTAGATTGTTGCCAACAGCAAAACTTTAGATATATAGCTATGCTATGATTGAGCTTTAATAGTTATTTAGATAATATGATTTTTTATCATGCATGTGTAGTACATATGTTTGTTATTTTTGTATGTTTTTGAGTGGATATTTGCATATTGAAAGTATGGAAGATTTGTTAGCGTTAGGAACATACATGTATATAGAGATTACCTGTTTTTAGCTATATTTTTGAATGAATAAATGAATGTTTAGTGACACCTCACCACATAAAATGCTATATTTTTTTTATAACGAAAGTTAAAGTTCCTACCAATCGTAGAAGGTCTTACATGTACAAGTAACGGAGCAAGTAGTTGGACGAATGGGTAACAGATAAAATGTTGAGTGTATATTTTTCATAATGAGCATATGTTAATGGTAATTTTCTGTAACAAAACATGTAACAGCATTTTCACATACTGGTAAATATGATTAGGTACCTCAATATATATATATAGTGAAATAATTGCCGGGAAAAGGGGGCCCTTACTGAAAATCTTTGCACAACTTTTCCCAAAGCTATGATTAGTTGTATTGTACATCAACATATTAACCTCTCTTTTATAACTTTTATAATAACTTGAATAGTGGCCTTCCTAAAATGGACCATGAATCCGATTTGAAAGCTGATCCAGTGTATTTTATCATGTTGTATTTTGTCTTATTGTATATCATAAGTAACAGTTTGTTGCACGGCACTCAAATTATACTGTACATGTGAAATTGTATAAAGTAATGTTTAAAATGTTGGTTTTGCAGTTTACTGTCTGCGTGATGCCTCCATTTACAGATGTTAGAATGGAATCTATGATGTGATTCTATAAAAGCAAACAGTGATTGAATATATAGATCGAGGATATTTCATGTTTTTTGTCAAATATCATCTTGTGAAGTTTGCAATCTTATTTCATAAGTCATGCAAGAGCAACGAGTGTGATACCGTTGCAAACTTCACAAGATGAGATATAAACATGCCCATACGCGGGGGGGGGGGGGGGGGTGTGTGTGTGTGTGTGTGTGTGTATGCACCCCCCATAGTCTACCGAGGTCCATCCGTGGATGTGTAAACAAATTTAAAATAGTCTGATGATGTGACAAATTTACTTTCCAGAATGCAGGAAAATGCATTTAAAATTTAGATTTAAAAATTTGGGGGGGGGGGGGGGGGGGGGGGGGGGGGGGGGGGGGGGGGGGGGGGGGGGGGGGGGGCATGCCCCTGGACCCCCCATATAAATTTCTGAGTATGGGCCTGATAAATCATATTTGACAAAAAACATGAAATTTTCTATTTATTACCGGTATATAACTTTTGACAATTTACCTTTATTTTTAAAATGCCATCAGCAAAACAGTTCCGGCTTTCTTACAGTGATGATAACATATTTTAGAGAGAAATAGTGACTGATAACACTTTTATTTCACTGATATTTTAAGATATTTCACTAAATGTTATATAATAAGAAATACTACACATGTGTAAAGGCACTAATTACATTTTTTACATACCCGTTGGTGAGAACATCATTAGTTATTTTTGATATCACATACTTGTTAACACATGTACGTTTGTTACAATTTCAAGACATATGACTGGTTGCTCCTAGGTGAGGACCAGGTCACCAATGCCATACATCCAATGAAAAAACGGCACAACTGAAATCGATTACACTGTGATGTATAGTTAACCTGACAATCATTTGTCTGTGACATGTAAGTTAGCTACAAGTGCAAGGGCTGTAAATAACTTTGAGTCAAAAAAAGATGTTAAATAAAGAAGACTACATGAGTGGCTGTTACATACCATTTATCTTACGAGTTGTTTTAAAATGTATCTTACGAGGTAAAGCGAGTTGGATACATTTTTAAACAACGAGTTATAAGATAAATGATACCTAACAGACAAGAATGTAGTATTCTATTTCTTACATATCCTCATAAAGCATGTTTTAAGCAAATTTTAACATCTTTTTTGACTAAGCCCTATGTTTACAGCCCATAAGCATGTAGCTAACTTACGCATCGTTACAGTGTGATCAATTATCGATCGTGCTGTTTTCATTGGATGTTTGGCATTGGTGACCTGGTCATCACCTAGGAGCAGCCAGAAATATATCTTGAAATTGTTAATAACCTTAATGTCTCTGCATAATGATCAAAAATACATTACAGAGGTTCTAATTTTCCCAAACCCTCTTATCCTGTGCGGTCTTATTTCTAGAAGGCAATATTGGGGTTTTTAGAGGGACATTTTAAAATAACAGTATGCCACTTCTAAGAGCCATTTCCTCTAGAGACTATAGTGTCAGAATATCCAGTTCATGTCTTTCATGGAGAAAACAATCTTCAGAATCTGATTCCACTTGCAGCGTATCTGTTTCATCAAAACCTGTTCATATTAATTGCATGTGTTTCTTACACACCCGTTGGTGAGAACACGATGCTTTAGTTTTGATTGATAATACATGGGTTGTTAACATACACACATGTGTTAACAATTTCAAGATACATATGACTGGCTGCTCCTAGGTGACCAGTGCCATGCAGCCAATGAAAAACAACACAGTGGAAATAGATTACACTCGGACGTATACACTCGGACGTATAGTTAACCTGACAATCATGTGTCTGTGATGCATAAGTTAGCTATAGGGTGTATACTACCAAATCAAATCCCATAGACGACAATAGTAACATATACGGCTAAAACTCCTACCTGCAACGTATCAACCGACATAAACGCCACGGATATAAATACTACCACCCCTTACACTTAAAGTGAATCAGAAAAAAATGGGGGTCAAGCTGCTCGTTTCTGAGATGACGGGTAGCGTCTATGACTACCCTAGTTTCGCACAAAATTTGAGTACTTTTTTTTACAGGTACCCCATACATGTTTCAAGCACAAGGCTACTTGACACATTGGTACTAGATGAAATAAAATTGCACATTTATTTTACCCAGATGAAACTATTATTTTTTACAACCAACACACTCACATTTATAACCAATCACAGGACTTGTGGTGTTCACTTCTCTATCAAAAGTTCGGTGCACCTCGAACTTTGACCCAGCCGGAAGTTATTTGGTATAGTACTACCTATATAAGTGCAATGGCTGTAAATAACTTTTAGTCGAAAAAGATGTTAAAATTTGCTTAAAACCTGGTTTGAGGATATGTAAGGAATAGAATAATACATTTGTGTCCATTAGATACTATTTATCTCACAACTCATTTAAAAATGTATCAAACTCACTTTTGCTTGTTATATACATTTTAAAACAACTCATGGCCATTCATGTAATAATTATTCTCTATGTCTGACTAGTTGTTGAATTAAAAATTACATGTAAGTAGACCGCAAATACAATGATAAATAAAGAACATTGAATGGCATTTTGTTTTATTGTTTATCCAAACAAACCAGATATTGGAACACACATTGAAAATATAACAAACAAAATAGTCATTAACTTGCAACGTGATAAATGACGAATGTAGTAAACACTTCATTTTAATAACGAGAATGACTATACATCATACATGTGGCTGTATAGTTCTACCAACAATATCATCACATAAACCTGTAACATGTAATAGAAATGGAACACTGTTGTCTTTGTGTAGTTGAACATTGGATTTGCTCAACAAAAAACAAAAAACTTAATAATTTAACATTGAATAATTACTGCAGAATTTTACCAAACCAAATATATTATATATAGTCAGTGTATTTTTTTGTATTTTTTTTTTGTCAGTGTATTAATCATTCATTAACAAACGATGTAGGATTCTCAAATAAGTTTGATACATGCCTAATCTGTTAAATGCAACTATTTTTCAGACAGTTTGAATGGTAAAAATTAAAATTAAAATTTGTTTAATGACACCACTTGACCACATTGATTTATTAATCATTGGCTATTGGATGTCAAACATTTGGTAATTTTGACATGGTCTTAGAGGGGAAACCTGCTATATTTTTTCATTAGCAGCAAGGGATCTTTTATATATACCATCCCACAGACAGGATAGCACATACCCACAGCCTTTGATATACCAGTTGTGGTGCACTGGCTGGAATGAGAAATAGCCCAATGGGGATCGATCCCAAAATTACTGCACATCAGGTGGACGTTTTACCACTGGGCTATGTCCCGCCACGTTTGAATGGTAAAATAGCTTGTATTTCACAATTAAGATATTTAACATAAAAATCTAGTGAATATGCCAGGTAGTTTTTACAGTCGGTTGTAGTTCGAAATATTCATACATTACCATATCACATTTTGATGTAAAATGTACTATATATTTATTGGGTAAATTATGAATAATGAAAAAACAAAGCCAATAAAAACTTTCAAAATGTCTCGGACAGAAAACAGATAACTTTCATTACCAAAGCCTTGCATTGTCATAAAGCTGACCATAGGCACCATGACATTGTTTTAAACATCTATCTATCATAAAACTGTAATTGTTGCTTATACTCTATTCTTTTTGTGTGCCCTGACATTTTAAAGGGACTATCCGGAGTTTGTAGCCATTTTAAAAAGTTTTTGGCAATATTTTAATAATCTCAATATCTAGTTTTCTCTAAAATAATTTTGTTTATATGAATTTATTGTATCATCCAATGGCAAAATGAAATTTTAACTAATTCTACCAACGGTCATTCCAAATGTATATATAGAGGTTATTACCAGAGTGTTTTTCGGTATCGTCAATATCATATATTAGGAATAAAAATTGTATTATGTGAGCATAATATATTATTTTTTATTCCTAATATATGATATTGACGATACCGAAATACACGAGGGTAATAATCTCTTTATCATATAATCTCAAGCTTAATACAACATGTTTTTGTAAACTGTACACGCAACTTTAATTCCAGTCTGTCATTACTAGATATTCATATGACGTAAGAATATGTGGCGCGGTGTATTTTTGAATGGAAATGACGTCAAACTCAAATGATGTCATTTTGGATGTCCTTACATCAAAACAAACTAGGGCTTAACATTTTTTGTTTTCTGAACGCTGGACAGCTTTCAGTGTCAGCCATTGAAATGTTTTTATTTGATGACTATGAATGCATACGTCAATTATGGAGTGTCACCCAAGTACGTTTGCTTAAATGTCAATAAACCTAGTGCCGTGACCTCGATTAATTTACATCTAATTTGCAAAGTTATCAAATTCTTAAAGTATGTGATCTGAAAAATATCACATGCTTTGATTACACTGAAAATGTAAGATATATGATAAATTTGTATATTGCTCTATTTTTTAAATATGTTTAAGTCGCAGACCCTAGTTTCAACCTGTTCAAATGGACCCTAAGTTTAGTTAATATACAAACCTGTAACATGTTTGGATAAAGTTACAAAAGAGTGAACAAGAGTCTGTGATGTTGAAACAGGGAAATAGACTAGAATTCGACTCCATACTGGTTCTTCTGACACATGTGCGTTTTTTAAAAATATGAAAAATGCATTTTGTAGAAATTTAAGGATGACCAGAAACACTACGGTTGTACGGAAATGGATAATCTAAACAATAAAATATAAGTAATTGAGTGATCATAAACAGCTATAATAGTGAAAAATGTGCCTTAGTATTTAAAAACTAGGGTCTGTCACTTTAAGGTAAGATAATGTTTTTAAGAAACAGGAAAAATCAAGATGTGGGTTCATTTTCTTGGGAGGGGCAAAGAGAAGTCTTGCTAGAGCTGAAAATTCGGGATAGTCCCTTTCAGCTATTTCAGCTAGTGTGTCATATGATGTAGCAAGTTGAAACACTGCTGAGTTTTAGCAGTAGCTCTCACTTTGTTATTTGTTGCTGTCAACAGAAACACTGGTAAACTTCCATTGGATCTGCTTTCTCCAGAGACAGGATTCTCACTGTAGATTTGCTGTTTGTGTCAGCCGAAAATTTCCTGATCTGAAAAAATTGTACATAAATATATAATATGCCAACTGAAATACATAGTTAAAAAGTAATTTGTTCTATTGTGACTCATTATAACATTGTTTGATTGAATCAAATGGAAGAATTTACAACAAGGTTCGCACAGGCTTGAAAAGTACTGGAATTTCAAGCCCTGTCTTGAAAAGTCCATAAATTTGAAATTAATCTTGAAAAGTACTTGAAAACTGCAGAATGTCATGAAAAGTCCTAAAAGTAATTGAAAAGTCCTTGAATTCCTGTATGTTGTGCTTGAAAATAATTATTTCAATAAAGATAGTAACAATTTAAAATATTAGCGGCGAGAGCGTACATGTTTTTTGACGAATGCGGATCATTTACTGTTGATTCTGTGGCTTCGGTAACTTTCGTATGGTTCCGGTAGCGTCTACAAATTCGTTTGTATATTTCCGTGATTGTTCGTCAAGCTTCGTTATATTGCAAATGGCCGCTCGCATCAGCGAACACATTAAGTGGCTGTGCTTTTGTGGAAGTATTTGTCTTTGAATTGTGATCATGGGCAAGTGCGTGTTTAATCGAATATGGCTGACCCAGTTGCCTTGGGTCAGAGAACACAAATGTGACCGACATAGTCTTGCTCGCTGTGCAACAAGTGTATTGATCAGAAAACTGGCAATATGTTGTTTGTGACTAAGTCAAATGCATTCAGGCACACTGTTGTGGACAAAAAGAACGATCTCATAGCAGTTGAGGAAAAACTGAATGATAAACTTTCTGCTCTGAAGGGTTGAACAATTTGCCTGTTTGCCTATTAGCATGACATTGGTTATCCTCACTGAGATTTTTTGTGTTCAACTAATGCTTGCTTTGTTTAGTTGTATTGTAACAGTTTTGCAGTATTCTTAATGAACTTCCCATTAAAAGTGTATTTTCTCACATACAGAACATTTTTTTTATGAATATTTGAGAGGTAAAATGTCCTTGAATTTCATAACAAAAAGCCTTTAAAAACCCTTGAAAAGTCCTTGAATGAGATCAGGAAATTTCTGTATGAACCATGTACAAAAATTGAAAAAATTTAATTACATTGTGGACATGACGGTGTGCTGCATGCCACTATTACTGGCAGTATAATATCACGAAAAGGCTCGGTCCATGATGTCAGCCCAGCTATAGCACAGACACAAAAAGGCTCGGTCCATGATGTCAGTCCAGCTGTAGCACAAACACGAAAAGGCTCGGTCCATGTCAGCCCAGCTATAGCACAGACATGGAAAGGCTCGGTCCATGATGTCAGTCCAGCTATAGCACAGACACGAAAAGGCTCGGTCCATGATGTCAGTCCAGTCGTAGCACAGACATGAAAAGGATCGGTCCATGATGTCAGTCCAGTCAGACATGAAAAGGCTCGGTCCATGATGTCAGTCCAGCTATAGCACAGACATGAAAAGGCTCGGTCCATGATGTCAGTCCAGTCGTAGCACAGACATGAAAAGGCTCGGTCCATGATGTCAGTCCAGCTGTAGCACAGACATGAAAAGGCTCGGTCCATGTCAGCCCAGCTATAGCACAGACATGGAAAGGCTCGGTCCATGATGTCAGTCCAGCTATAGCACAGACACGAAAAGGCTCGGTCCATGATGTCAGTCCAGCTATAGCACAGACACGAAAAGGCTCGGTCCATGATGTCAGTCCAGTCGTAGCACAGACATGAAAAGGATCGGTCCATGATGTCAGTCCAGTCAGACATGAAAAGGCTCGGTCCATGATGTCAGTCCAGCTATAGCACAGACATGAAAAGGCTCGGTCCATGATGTCAGTCCAGTCGTAGCACAGACATGAAAAGGCTCGGTCCATGATGTCAGTCCAGCTGTAGCACAGACATAAAAAGGCTCGGTCCATGATGTCAGTCCAGCTATAGCACAGACACGAAAAGGCTCGGTCCATGATGTCAGTCCAGCTATAGCACAGACATGAAAAGGCTCGGTCCATGATGTCAGTCCAGCTATAGCACAGACACGAAAAGGCTCGGTCCATGATGTCAGTCTAGCTATAGCACAGATACGAAAACGCTCGGTCCATGATGTCAGTCCTAGTCGTAGCACATACATGAAAAGGCTCGGTCCATGATGTCAGTCCAGCTATAGCACAGACACGAAAAGGCTCGGTCCATGATGTCAGTCCAGCTATAGCACAGACATGAAAAGGCTCGGTCCATGATGTCAGTCCAGCTATAGCACAGACACGAAAAGGCTCGGTCCATGATGTCAGTCCAGTCGTAGCACAGACACGAAAAGGCTCGGTCCATGATGTCAGTCCAGTCGTAGCACAGACACGTAAAGGCTCGGTCCATGATGTCAGTCCAGTCATAGCACAGACACGAAAAGGCTAGGTCCATGATGTCAGTCCTGTCGTAGCACAGACATGAAAAGGCTTTGTTCATGATTAGCACAGACACGAAAAGGCTTGGTCCATGATGTCAGTCCAGTCGTAGCACAGACACGAAAAGGCTTGGTCCATGATGTCAGTCCAGCTATAGCACAGACATGAAAAGGCTCGGTCCATGATGTCAGTCCAGCTATAGCACAGACACGAAAAGGCTCGGTCCATGATGTCAGTCCAGCTATAGCACAGACACGAAAAGGCTCGGTCCATGATGTCAGTCTAGCTATAGCACAGACACGAAAACGCTTGGTCCATGATGTCAGTCCTAGTCGTAGCACAGACATGAAAAGGCTCAATCCATGATGTCAGTCCAGTCGTAGCACAGACATGAAAAGTCATAGTACAGACACGAAAAGGCTCGGTCCATGATGTCAGTCCAGCGGTAGAACAGACACGAAAAGGCTCGGTCCATGATGTTAGTCCAGTCGTAGCACAGACACGAAAAGGCTTGGTCCATGATGTCAGTCCAGTCGTAGCACAGACACGAAAAGGCTCGGTCCATGATGTCAGTCCAGTCGTAGCACAGACACGTAAAGGCTCGGTCCATGATGTCAGTCCAGTCGTAGCACAGACACGAAAAGGCTATGTCCATGATGTCAGTCCAGTCGTAGCACAGACATGAAAAGGCTTGGTTCATGATTAGCACAGACACGAAAAGGCTTGGTCCATGATGTCAGTCCAGTCGTAGCACAGACACGAAAAGGCTCGGTTCATGATGTCAGTCCAGTCGTAGCACAGACACGAAAAGGCTCGGTCCATGATGTCAGTCCAGTCGTAGCACAGACACGAAAAGGCTCGGTCCATGATGTCAGTCCAGCTATAGCACAGACACGAAAAGGCTCGGTCCATGATGTCAGTCCAGCTATAGCACAGACACAAATAGGTTAATTAACGACTTCCTCAGCAGGCCTCTGAAAATTCAGCAGGCCTCGTTCATGTATCACTCGTGTAAGTACAGTCAAACCTGTCCTAGCGGTCACCTGTCTTAAGTGGCCACTTTTATCTACTCCCTTGTGTGACTGTTTAAGACAGGTTTGACTGTATAGATTGCTTAACCCATTTTTCGTTCACATATTAAATTTATGACATCATTTACATGTTTATAATGGGTTACCTAAAGATGAAATGGGTTACTTGAATTTAGTTATACGTAACCGAAAAATGGTTTACGCACATTTTCAATACTCAGAAGCCTGCTCAGTACATTTCCAACAACTGTTTTTCAATGAGCAGCAAGGGATCTTTTATATGCACCATCCCACAAACAGGACAGTACATACCATGTCTTTTGTAAAACCAGTTGGTGTTTTAAATAGTAGTCTCTCATATGTGGCGTTAATAGGGATAAGTTGCTTCAGCAGATCTGACTCGTTAATACCTTAAACTTAACTTTGCATCTTTCCAAAAGATAATTCCATTTTACATCCGTTTTCTTCTGAGTGTGCAGCTGTTGAAATTCAGCAGCCTGAAATATATAATGTACAACATTAATAAAATAAATATAATAATAAGATGATATTTAGTGGGTACATGCAAATATAAAAATAATAAGATATTCAATAAGAATCAGGTAGCCATATAAACGTAATATTATTCAGACAAACATGATGCTAATGCTCTAGTTAATGTGTTTGTTTGTCCATCTGTCTGTCTGTCCGTCTGTTAGAGTAATACATGTACACTGTATGTCATGTAGTTAAATTGTACTACAGTACCCCTGAATGGAAATCTGACAACATGCTAACAAGAAACCATCCATTTTCATTGTTTTTGTCTGTTAGTGATAACATTATTTTAATAAACTGTTAAAACGGAGCCAAATCCATGTACATGTAAACTTCTAGTAAGGCCGGAGATAGCCAGTTATGATTATCCATTGA
The DNA here is from genome assembly GCF_016097555.1 of Gigantopelta aegis. NCBI lineage: Eukaryota > Metazoa > Mollusca > Gastropoda > Neomphalida > Peltospiridae > Gigantopelta > Gigantopelta aegis. The sequence goes on from NC_054706.1 coordinate 5,410,547, forward strand.
AAACTCTGTATACGGGTTAAATATACTGATAATGAAAAGAAAGTAGGCTATACATTGATCTTTTTCTTTCAAAATAGTAAAAACGACACCAAACAAAAGTTGATGAAAGTATTATATTTTGAAAGTATAATCATTTGTCGAGATTTGAACACAGGTAAACACAATAATTACACAAAACAGTGCTTGGGATAAGGAATGAAAGAAATGTTTTATTTAACGATGCACTCAACACACTTTATTTACCTAAAGATGAAATGGCGTCAGATAATTGGTTAAGGGCGGCACATATAAAAAGAGGAAACCCGCTGTTGCCACTTCATGGGTTACTCTTTTCGACTAGCTGCAAGGGATCTTTTATATGCACCATCCCACTTACAGGATAGTACATACCACGGCCTTTGTTGCACCAGTTATGAAGCACTGGCTGCACTGAACGAGAAATAGCCCAATGGGGCCACCGATGGGGATTGATCCTAAACCGACCACACATCAAGTGGTGCTGGGGATAAATGTGCGATTTCAGATAAACAATATTTCAGTATACTTTCTTTTAATCATCAACATATTAAGTGTGTTGCTGGAATACCTTGTGCCCGAGTACATGTTCGGCTGGGGCTCCCTGCAGGTGACAGAAGTGAATGGTTCCCGTGTTGTCCGACAGAGACACAACAATGTTGTACTCCACCGCGGCGCTCACAGAGTCATCAAAGTTCTCACTGGTAAACAGATCGCCACTGCAGTCCTGATTGGTACACACAAACCCGGCCTCCTTCGTCACTTCACGCTTACATCTGGAACTGGACAAGTACAAAAATACAATATGTAGTTACTATTTAAGATTTGTAGAATAGGGTGGCTGTACGTGGGGCCTGTGCCCCCATTTGAGGGCAAAAATGTATGGATTTTTTGTATACTACTAAAAAATAAATAAATACAAAATATGGCTGGTGCTCCCCCACAAGAGACTGTGTCCCCTCTATTTAGATATTGTGCCCCCACTCCAGATATATTATTCCTATAGGCCTGTCTAGCTGGAGTGCTGGATTCTTTATACAGTCTCTGGTTAAAATCCACTTGGAATATGAAGGTATTAAACTAATGTTAGCAGATGAAAGTTCATGAGAGAATGAATCTGAGATTAGGAAAATGAATAACAATGTGATGAGATGTCGAATATTCCTTTGGTTTTATTAATTACCATACTGCTCTACGAAACAATGATTCAAACTCTTTAAATATTTGTGTAAATTAATGTTATGCTAAAATCATTTACTGTCATATATATACCGTGGTACTAACAAATATTTGTGAAAATGAATGTCGGTGTTAATAAATATTTGTGAAAATTAATATCATTATTACCAAATATTTTTCAAAATTAATGTCACACTAACTATTATTTTTGAAAATTAAAGTCAATGCAACAAATATTTCTGAAAATTAATGTCAATGTTACCAAATATTTTTCAAAATTAAAGTTACACTAACAAATATTTCTGAAAATTAATGTCACACTAATTAATCTTTCAGAATATTAATGTCTAACAAATATTTTTCAATATTACTGTCAAACTAACAAATATTTCTGAAAATTAATGTCATTCTTACCAATTATTTCTGAAATTAAATTAATGTCATTCTTACCAATTATTTCTGAAATTAAATTAATGTCATTCTTACCAAATATTTCTGAAAATGGAGCAGTCGTCTCCATCGTAGTCAATATTGAATGTGGTAATGAGGGCGTACAGTACACCGTAGTTGGCAGTAGTTTGAGATGTGAGCTCGTTTTTCAGGCCTTTCACCTGCTCAACATTATAAACCTGTGTTATGCTGCCCACTGTAATTAACAAAAATTTGCATTTTCAGGTCACATCATCTCTGTAAGTATTTTTCCATTGTACCAGGAGATCACAAAGTTGTGAGAGAATTAGTGAATTAGACTTCCGAGTGGACGGCATCACTAAAAAAATCTAAATGTTATTTTTTGATAAAATGAAGAAAATGATGTCATTATGGAATGAAATTATTTATGCATATTTCAATGTGTATCTTGGTTGTAATTGTAACTACTGTTTTCGGGTTTTTCATTTTCGCAGTACTCATGTACACATTATTATCAACCAAGTTAGATGATTTTTTGTGATTTTAAAAAATATTTTTCATGACTTTTTCTAGGATTTTTGTGTGCGATCAACATAAAGTAATATTACTGCTGTTACATTAATGTTTTCACAACTTTCTATATAACATAAGAAAATTTCAAGGACTCTCCAGACATGAAAGAAATTACATAATATGCAAATTCCTGGACTTTCCAGGACTTCTGTGACCCATATCAAACACAATATTTAAAGAATTTATGGATATATAATTTTTGTGACAATTTTACATTGACAGATTCTCCTAAAATAAATATAAAAACTTTTTACAACAAAGTTCTTACGATCTGGATCTGGTTCTTCTCTCTGTCTGTCGTCGTTGTTCCAGTCCGAATGGGAACTGGCGAACTGATACAGGCTGTGAGCCTCGGGGGTGTCTGTAGACAACAAAAAAGTTTGTTTTAACGACACCACTGGAGCACATTGATCAATTAATCATCGGCTATTGGATGTCAAACATTTGGTCATTCTGACTCGTAGTCATCAGAGGAAACCTGCTACATTATGATTACAGAACATGTAATTATTTATGCAGATGTGCATGCATTTTAAATTTTAAATCAAAGTATGTGACACAGTACATGTGGTAAAAGAAAACAAGATAATGTACAAAGACAAACCACTTTAGCAATCTAGTACTACTGCTCTGCATTCAACACATCTCATTTTGTATTGAAAATCTCCTGTTGCTTAGCATGGGTTACCAGCGCCCGGGGCAAGGCAAGTATTGCACCCCCTAACCAGTGGACAGTTAGCACTCCCTGAGTCCCTTCCACCTGTCCAGAATTTTGTGCCCAGGGCAACCGCCCTGGTGGCCCCGCCCACGCTAAACCACTGTACTTATACTGATAAATGATGAATAAGTTAAATCCAGTATCTGAATTCACTCTGAAAGTAACAAGTTTTTATTTTATTTAAACACATTTACCAGTTTGCTAAACGTTTTTGTTTTAGTATGTGTAATTTATGTAAAAACCTAACTACCATGTCCCATCATATTAGAATGATGTCTGCCTAACACGGGCCATCAAATGTAATTTTGACTGGGTAAATAGTACTTGACTTATACTTTATAAGGCACATATGGGGTGATCTTGGTGTAGATTTAAATCATTACACAATTCCTATTTCAGTCATACTTTGTGCCACATAATGGAGAGTTTTTGGGTTTTTTTTATCAGATTAATGCATCTTGGTACCAAAATGCTTGGGGGAAATATGTTTCTTCATTAAAGGGACATTTCCGAGTTTGCTGCATTGTAAGATGTTTCTGAAAAATAAAATATTTCTACAATTAAACTTACATATTAAATACTGTAAATACAGAAAGTTCTGCGAACAACAAAGTACTGCGAAAACTGCGATGAACTAAAGATCGCAATACTTTCTCCACGCAGTATTATGTCGTTGGTGATTTTTTTTCTTTCAAAAAAAGAAAAGAAAAACAAAGTATCAAAATAATTAAAAATCAGTTTTATTTAGTAATTTAATAATCAACCAGTCATAAGCAAACATGTTCAGTCTTTGTAAATTGCACAATTACTCACTTTGGTCTAGTAATCCTGCCAAACACCATCCCCTGAGAATCATTTCTTTGTCTTTCGACAACTGATCCATGCAGGCCACAACCCACCGAGCATGAATAGGCTTGATCACACTTATTCTTAAGTCAACACCTTTGTCATTCTTTTCTTTCAAGTTCTTAGCTACAGTATCAGCATACCACTGAGTAAACCTTTCCTTCATGGCAAATTTAAAATCTCCATTCACGGACAGATCCATTGGCTGCAGCTCACCAGTGCAGCCAGCCGGAACAAATCTAATTTCGAATGACCGTTTGCTTAACAAGTCAAGAAAAGATTTGCATCTGTGGACATGCTTAGCTCAAAACGTCAGCTTGCCAATTAACTGAAAAAACACGTCTACGTTTTCACTCCTTGCGGCTAATGATAAAACAACATTATTGTGTTTAAGTTTTAAATACAGTTCTATCAGCTGAGGTCGCAGTACTTTCTACATGCAGTTTTGGCCATTGTTGACTACTCGCAATACTTTCATGACGCAATACATAGTAGATTTACAGTATATCTTCTTGTTTAGAATATCAGTGTGTATATTCAATGTGTTCCTGGTCGTCTTAATATTTGTAAGAAGCCCAAACTGGATTTTGTCTTCAAAGAATTTCATATGTATGAAAAAAAAATATTTTAGGAAATAAAATGAAATTTAACCTAGTAAAAATATTAGAACGATCAGAAACACGTTTAATATACAGCCACTAATATTTTATGCAGAAAAATATATTTGATATGTAATTATACAATCGTTAAAAAGTCTGTTAGAATGACCCTTTAATAAAACTCTACATCTACAGCAGTTACAAAAAATATAATTTATAGCTGTTTATTTTAAAATGACTTCTTGATTGCAAAAAATATGTCAGTTTATTAAATTTGTAATTGTGTTTGTATGTTACATATGTAAGATCGAGTTATCATAGGAGTTTTATTTACAACTTTGAGGTTGAAATCAATTATGTTGGACATTTAAAACATCTTATAACAACTAGTATATAAATTAGTGCATTGTGAGTTGCATAATAATATAAAAAGAAAAACATTATAGGTAGCAAACACTATTTGTCAATAGCAAACCAGGGCTTCTATAGGTTTTTTTTATAAAATCCACTAGTGATGGGATCAGTGATTTAAAACATTTACTAGTCACGATTAAAAATTCACTAGCCGAACTTTACTTCAAGTTGATACAATTTAACTAAATAATAGTAATAATCAGATGTGTCACCTAGAGGGAGATAGAGCTTAAAAACACTAACATTGGTGGGTTGGGGTGGAGAAAGGATATTCATATTTACAAAATAGACTTTAACTGCCACATTTGACAAAAACATTTCACTAGCCGTCGGGCATGGCAATAGTAGTTATTTACTAGCCCAACACTGAATATCACTAGCCATGGGAGTGGGGCTACCATAATCTAGAAGCCCTGCAGACATACATACATGTAAGGTTTAATATTAAAACTGTAATGGGGTGGTGAGATTGTAGCTTTTAAGAAAAATGTATGAGATTGCCTTTCTGAAGGCATGTTAAATACTAGTATCCATCAGTGTGCATAGCTGATGATTAATTAATCAATGTGCTCCAGTGGTATCATTAAACAAAACAAAACCACCAGTGTGCAATATTAAGAACTCAAGAATAGCAACATGACTCAGCCTATCTTGAAAAAGACTGGTTTAGAAAGTTCATAATGTGAATAAAAAATACCAGGATCTATGGTGAACACTGTCCGTGATGTGGCTGTACCGATCATAGTTGACTTGAAGTCATTGTACAGTATCTTCACATCTGCTGCAAATACCACTGAAACCAAAACATTTTCCATAAACCGGTAGTGTTTACATACCACACAGATTTTTTTGTTTCTTGAAATATGAAAAAATATGTTTACAAAATAGCAAAATATAATAATTTATATCTTGTTTACAAAGAAGTAAAATATGACCTTTTTTGTGTACAGAATAGTAAAATATAGGGAAAAAATCAGGTTACAAAGTAATAAAATATGAAGAAAAACAAATCTTGTTTACAGAAGAGTAAAATAAGCATTTTAATTTTCTTGTTTACAAGAGAGTAAACTATGAGAAAATTGTCTGTCAGGCCCACTTTCTTTCAATGTCAGGGCCACTTTCATTCAATATAATCAAAGTAATAATTTTCCCAAGAAACACATCAACATGATGTTTTATGAAAACTCGGTCATTTGTAACTAATGTTAGCAGTGGACGCTGTGGCAGTCTGTCAATAAAGATCCTATTACTAAAGACCATAACTGATATCGGCCTTTGTGGTTTAGTGGTTATAAGCCATCAGATTTGATGCTGGTAGGTACTGAGTTCACATCCCGGTACCAGCTCCCACCCAAAGTGAGTTTTAATGACTTAATGTGTAGGTGTAAGACCACTACACTGACTTCTCTCTCACTAACCACTAACCCACTATCCTGGACAACACCAGCTGCTGTAGTGTAGATTACTCCTAGCCAAATATATACAGGACAGTCGTTGATGTACATGTACTAGTTGGAAGGAAGGAAATGTTTTATTTACCGACGCACTCAGCACATTTTATTTATGGTTATATGGCATCAGACATATAGTTAAGGACCACAGACATATTGAGAGAAGAAACCTGCTGTCACCACTTCATGGGCTACTCTTTTCGATTAGCAGAAAGGGATCTTTTATGTGCACCATTCCACAGACAGGATAAAACATACCACATACAACCTTTGATATACCAGTCGGGGTACATTGGCTGGAATAAGAGATAGCCCAATGGGTTCACTGACGGCGATCGATCCCAGACCGACTGCGCATCAAGTGAGCGCTGTACCACTGAGCTACGACCCACCCCCTGTACTAGTTAGAAGACACTGGTTGGGATGGGGAAAACCCAGAGTCGAACAAGGGAGATCAACTCTACATATATGACTGTCAGGCGAGCACTCTACCGGTAATAATCAGTGAATCTGTATCAAGTGAACTACTTCCAGACTGCTTTATAATATCGATGGGAAGAAGTGAGGGAATTAAAGGGCCATTAATCCATGCTACAGAACACTACTGTTCCAGGTGTAAATTATTTTTCAACAACAACACCTGTGAAACAATGTAATTTGAACTTTTTATGCATTTAGGTCAGCGATTCGAACTGACTACTGACAGAACTTATTCACTGTAAATGAGTACAACGCTTTTAGCCCATGAGGCCAAACATCTGCATCATCAAATGAACCTGTTATTTAAGCCATATAAACCTGATACTAGTGATAGTACCGGTAATGTATTCTGGCGGAACACAGCGAAGATGGTCGGAAACTAAATCGGAAATCAGAGATTACACGTTTAGCATGTGCATCACACTTGATACCAGCCACTCACTGCTGAGGATTTCCTCACTGAATTGATCAGGTTAGGTCCGAAAGGATCCTATCCTTTTGGGTTATTAGTTTTGTAAATATTCTTTGCCATTTTATCCAATATTTTCCTTAAAAAGATAAAATAGAAGTTTAATTTAGCAATGATGTAATTTGTTTTAATGAATAATGGATTAAATTGGAGAACACACTCGGAAGTGTAGATTCATGAACAATAATTAACTCACCACTATGGGCCTCGTCAATAATTTTTTCACGAATCTACACAATTTCATACATTCTCCATTACTTCATTCTTACCAGTTTGATTTGGTATCCATGTGGATGCCAGATCAGCAAAATGATCCCATCTGCAAAACACATAATAGACAATGAATAACACAACAAATATATGAAAAGATAAGAAAGGAATGTTTGTGTAATGACACCTCAGCACATTTTTAAACTTTGGCTAAATCTGGTGTCTGGTAGTTATTTTGTCACTTAGTTTAAAGAGTGAGAGAGGAAATCTTCCATGTTTATCAAATATGGAGACAGAAAATATTTCTGTGAAGTGATTGAGTTACTGATGAAGATTAAGTCACCATACGAACACAAATATATTAAATAAATGTAATAAAAGTGTGTGTGTGTGGGGGGGGGGGGGGCATATTTGTTTTCTAATAGTGTAAAAGTGTGTGTAAATATAAAAGTGTGCCGCCACCCCACCCCCACTTTTTGGCACCTTCCTATGCCAGTGACACGTATTTGCTATCCTGTAGCTGTTAATAAATATGATAAAATTTTAAAAACTTAAAATACTTTACTCACAAGTCCACTGTAAAATTTGAACATGTTTCATCAAACAGGACCACAGAACATTTTTTGGTCTTTTTCCCTGTTTTTGTTGTAATGTCCTTAGCTGGCCAAACCTTTGTAACAAAGATAAGAATTTATTTAAATAAACCTACAGACACAGAAATCATAAAATCACTATACAGACTACAAAATTTGGTTAAGAAAAAGAATGGAATGCCAAAAAATAATTTGAGGGTATATAATAAAAACATAAAATATCATAAGTTCCCCTACTAGGTGGTTAAGAGTTTGAAATTTGTTAAAATTGGACACTGCATTTCCTGTACTTTGACAGCAGTTCTCCTTCAATATAATGTTTCTAAAATTATTAAAAAATATATCCGTTAATTTCCAAGATTTTAGGGTACGTTATTTTACCTTTCTTACATTGGCACAAACCAGTAGGGGGGTCATTTAGATGCACTTTTGCATGAACAAGACAATACATTCCACGACCCTTCATGTAGCAGTCGTAGGGCACTGGTAGAGATGGGAAAAATCCATGTCCATCGAAGACTGTAAGTTCTGTGACCCATCACACCACAGGTGAGCACTCTACCACTCCTAAACTGATTATGGAGTTATCATAAAATACACATCTATACCCTAAAGAAATAAGAATTTTTTGTGTACAATTTCTTAAACAGATTTTTTCCCTTACACTGACCCAAACTGAAACTAAGCTATAAAAATTATGAAAACACAAAATTAAAATTATCATACACAATCAGTTGTCTGTGTGAAAAAAGAAATGATTTATTAAAAATGTCACCCATGACTAGCAATTTATTACAAATCATAAACTATCGCTAAACCCTAACTGCATATAGACCACTCAAATTACAACCTACATTATCATAATTTAACAATTATGTTTTTCAGCTTAATGAATCCCAAGTATTTGCTTCAGAAGATTTACACACATGTACAGTTATGTAGTTACATTTTGTATATAGTCAGTTTGATATTGTGAAATAAATAAAATAATAAATAAATTTAATTAATTAAATAAATAAATACTAGTCTTTATAAATAAAGAAGGCTATATTATACAGCTCTACAGTGGAGTGCACGACTGAGGTATGATGCCCTCGGATCCCCCTGTATATCTCACTCCCATCATTAGCTCGGCTTATTTGCCTTCAGCAAACTCATACGTACTTGCCCTTTTCAGTATTCTGAGACCCCCTTAGAAAATGTCCAATCTTCCCCTGGAACCTACGATGTATGCTATGACTTGCCTTTCTAACGGCTGCGAGCAGATTCACGGCCTCTCCCTGCAGGGCCATGCCGTTGGCGTTGATGTCCTCCAGGATGTAGTAGTCATTGCTGGGCTTGGTGGGCAGGTGCAGCAGGTGGTTGTAGCTGGACAAGTCCCAGCCAGAGTACAGCTCTATCTGGCTGTGGTTCTCAGACACGTTCAGCTGACACTGGCTGGGGGTGCAATACAAACTTATAGTTAATACAGATAGCTAACACCGGAATATCGCAATCACAAATAACATAATTGAAATATCAATATAACACACAGACATATAAAATACACACACATACATAGACATAGACATCAAGGGCAGATCCAATGGGTGGGACCAATGGGACCACCTTCCACCCCACCCACCCCCAAACAAAAATCAACAACAACAAAAAAACCATTAGTACCTCTTTTTAAAACAACTTGTTTACAATTTTCATTTCACAAATGCTGTTTATAATGTTTTACAATCTTTTGCCTGGGTCGCCTCCCTAAAATATTTCTGGGTATGCCCTTAGAAACAAACAGGTACAGTATTTTTAAATTACTGAAAATGTTAACATTATTAATAAAGATTACAATTTTTCCTCTTTTCACAATTATTACTTTCATCTTTTATTTATTATAGAAAATATTCATTGTGTAGTAGCTCCCAATGTACTTAACATGAAACAAAGAAAGTAAAATGTAACTTGAGGAAAAAAAGTCAGGACAGTGAAACCTCTCAAAACCAGACCCTCTATAAACCAGAATTCATTCAAATTGGATATTTTTCAGTCACTTTAAATTGTAAATATCAAAACAGAAGAGAACGTTTATAAAATAAATAGCCCTTGACACCTGACTTTGTACTGGATCACCTGGGTGTCCAGTTTACAAGGTTTCATTGTATTGACTTTGTATGGCTCTCATTAATTACCTTGGAGTGTATGGTTTATACTGCTCATCATTTGCACTGTTTTGTTTGCCTTGAACTTGGGCGTTTTTAATCTGAACTGAAAGGTAACAATAACCTACTCATCAAAGTTGTAAAATATAACCTGGATCTTTTATATATAAATATATATTATAAAAAACCCAAACAAAAAAAAAAAAAAAACCTTGCACCTATCACACTCATCCATTAGACCTGTATTATATATGGTATATGTAGTGAATAAAAAGCAAACTGATCCTTTAATCCACCTTGGCTTAATATTAATGATTTCTTTTTTAAACGTTTGACAAAAATTGTATGTCTATATCTCCCCCATTTCAAACAGATGGTAACCGTTCTTTTGATTAAGGGGCCGTTCTAAATTATCGAGATTTTTACTAACACTGGGTATAATGTCGGGGTATGCTTTCAGACAAACAAAAAATGTTGATTTAAATATATTAATGATGTATTAATGATGTACCTGTATGTACTTATAGGAAGAGAAATAGAAAAAAGTGTATGTTTTCAAGTCTCATAAAAATGTTGGTAATTTGTGAACAAACAAAAATTACAACATCAATTGCTCTAATTAATGAACACGTCATCTTTAATTTAATACCAACGTAATAAATATTAATTAGAATGTAATATAACACAAAGATACTTGTGGACACTAAATTAAGAGCAGGATACAAACTCTAATTCACTGGTTACAAACTTCCAGGGTAAGTGAGAAGATGTCTATTTTTAATGGTTTATAGTCACATCAAAACAAACTCATATTTTAACTTAATCAAAAAGACCCAGTCCAGTAAGCTTGTGTACGTACCAACATTTCCAAGACTGATGATGTTGTTGATATTATTAATGAAGTCCACCATTCCCCAGCATGTGACATTAATGAAACCATCAGGTGCATCCCTAACTGTCACAGCTAACAAGTGTCTTTCCGTTCCAACATCTAGTGTGACAAAAAGATAGAACAATTAAAGGATATTAAAATGAGCTTCCTTTTCTTATCATGTTTATGTCCCGAGTGAAATAATTTTCAATTGTCACAAGTTTTAGCGAGTGACAATGAAGATTATTCCACTAGGGACATAAACATGATACGAAATGGTAGCGAGTTTAATTCTGATATAAACATAATTAACACCCTATACCACAGGAACATATGAGTTCTGCTTCTCATAAAGTACATTTGTAACTACAAAAAAACATTTCAATTTTATTAACATAACATTAAAATATTGACACTGTAATGTTCCTAACAGCTGTGTGTGTGTGTGTGTATATATATTCTGTATGCATGTAGACGTGAATTAAATCCAAGTCAATGTGTTTATAACCTCAGAAATACACTTACTCTTTTTACTCATTATTGACTTCGGTCCATCCTTTGTTATTACTACACCAACAATCGTCTGAATATTTATGTCAAGGAAAAAAATATTAATGAATTAAAAGTATATCATAATAATATCATAATAATCATAATAATATTGCTAAAATGACTGAAAAGTAGTATTAAAACTGTTTTTATAATGATAATGATATATCTTATGAGCAGTGCAAATAATGGTTAACAAATACTCAAATTTGTCTAAATGATAATAATATATAATTATAAATTATGAAACCTAACAACAATAAACCCATTTGTATTGACGATAACAATTAAATAATAATAATAAATACTATTTTAAAAATAGAATAGTAATAATAAAACTAGTATATTTAATTGAAACACATTAGAATGAAATGGAGCAACTGTTACTTAACACCCCTGTAATAAGGACAACTAAAAAAATATAAACACATTACATAAAGTTGTTACTAAGTATTTTATTTGAATTGTTTATTTGCCCCCGTAGGGGCTATCAAAAATTGAACGTGCCGCCCAATTAAGGGCGTCAGTTCGGGGTATTGGGAATAGTTTTCAACTAGCAATAACCACGCCTCGGATAAACCTCACTGGCTATGGTACCGCCACTGCGCAAAGCTAATGGAAAACGTGTAGGTCACAATATATAAAGCCACTGAAAACTAACTGGACACAGGTGTGCTTATTATACTTAAATTGAACAAGACAATTAATTTATAGCTTTTAAGCATTAAAACTTACAGTATCTGTTACCGTCTATGTTGTTGCTATTTCTAATATAAACATAATTAGCACCAAGTGTATAATAATAGTATAACAACGTGATAATACGTATCGCTGTGTTGCTGTAATTTCAAAAGGGGAGAAACACAAAACGACACGTATATCATCATTTATGCCTTTACTATAACATTTTTAAATAACAGTTTCAAATGGACATTCCCAATTAATATTAAACAAAATAAGTATGTTATGCTACAATAATTATCATATTTCATATCACGCTATAAATAGGCATATGCTACAATGAGGCCTTAATGTGTACATTAGGACTAGTGATGCAGCCAAATATTGTTTTAAAAATTAATTAAAATTATAAAAATAATGATAAAATGTAAAAACTATTCTGAAATTTTTAATACCATATTTTTCACTGTGAAGAGAAATGAGAAAAGTATCATTTTAGCAGAAATGTTAGCCACTGGGGGTGGGGTGGGGGGGGGGGGAGAACATTTGTATAATATTGTCTTCTTTATATATCTCAGTAAACAAAGCTAAATTATGACACCTACAAAATACATATTATTTTATTACTTTATTAATTTGAAATTATTAAAACACGATAGCTACTATTTATTCTTATTTAACTTTTAAGTATGCAACTACTGACACGCATTGCAGACTGTCACGGCAGATACACGTGATAGCAGTTACAAATGACATATTCAGACTAAGTCCATTAAAAAAAAAAACAACTTATTTTCGCCTTATATCCAAATTAAGATTGGGCAGTATTGATATTTGAGGTTCGGCATCGATATCGGTATTTTTGGGGTGTTTTACCTCGGTATTTGGTATTGACATGATACCGATATCGAGCACTATTTCCGGTATACTCGGCTTTAAATGCATGCCTGTGTAACGTGTGTTATGGCTCACCCGCTAATTTCATCAATACAATTAAACTCCATACACAAGGTTCTCGTCTGATTTATACCAACCCATTTTGCGTTCGTCTGATATATTATTAGTGCTTTCCGGGAAATATTTTTTAATACCGAAATTTCGGTATTTTTATATTTGCTCGGTACGGTAAATCGGTATTGACATAATACCGATGCCGAACGGTATATACGGTATACCGCCCAGCTCTAATCGAAATAAGGTTCAAGCACGCTGTCCTGGGTACCCACCTCATCTATATGGGTTGTCTGTCCAGGGCACTAACCACTAACCCACTGTCCTGGACAGACAATTAGTGATTAGTTAGAGACTTCTTTTGGAGTAGGCTAGATTGTCATTGACTTAAGTTCATGACAATCTCGTCTACACCAAAAGTATTATATATATTAAATGAATTGACGCCTTAAAAGTTTCTGTGACATCGATTGTTTCTCAAATTAAATGTTTTTCATTTGACAAAACTGAAATGGTTTTAAATCCAATCATAACTAGCATGCGCTGTTCACCGAAATACAAGCACGTGGTTTGACGGTGGAGTACGGGCTTGTGATATTCGTAACATTTATAAGTCCGCCGTCTGTGAATTGACACGTTTCTTTGGCAACATTTCTGTTTTGTTTTTCTGTATTGTCATATTGTTTCCAGGGCCGTAGCTAGGATTTTTTGTTTTTATTGGGGGCGGGGCAACTGAGTAGTTAATAGTCTAAAACTCCTTAAACAGTTAAGAAGAGAATTTTCTTTAAGTTTCTATAATGCCCGTTACCAGAATATACATTGCAGACTCCGAATGACATGGTTGCGCGACATCTCCGGTGGCCTGATCTGCATGCTATGTTGCCAGATTGGTGGAGCACGATCTGAACCAGCACAACGTGGAGGATGCATGTGCTGCCGTGGCCAGCACGATCGCCGGATCTGTCGGCCAGTGTAACGGACTGGACTGACAACTTAGACAACTGCCCAACGTTCCAATAACTGCATGCGTTAGACACTTCCTTGAATACGGAATATCGTCTCACAAGTTTGCATGCATCATGTGATCGGTTCCAAGCGACATAGGTGCATTGTTTGCGTCCACGCACACGGCACCCATGCGCGAAACTGAGATGCATCTTGCATTGGCAACATTTTCGGTGTATTTTACGCTGAATATTTTCAAGAGTTTTATTCAGTATATCGCCATGTAATGAGAGGTATTCCATTTTGATGTTCTAGAATCAACTTTCGTATAATTATGTGATTAAAGAAATATTAATTACTTCTGTACGAACGATTTGTTCGTTACGTCACAGTACCGTTTGTCGTGCACGTGAAGTATATACATGTATGCACCAACTAGGCATTGCCAATAAACAAAAACAAAAACTCGAAGTCAGTTTTTGAAAAATTCGCCATTTTCCGCTAATCCGACAAAATCAGAAAATATTACTTCAGGTCACGTGAACAAAGAAAGCGACTAGAAAATGGATAATATGCCTGTCACTATGACGTTAGTTTTTTGTAAATAATAGAATATTTTTAACATCCGAATGACTATGACAGGCAGCTACATTTACTCTATGAATAAAACTGATACACATGTAACATTGCTCAAACAAGCTTAAGATCGTCGTTAACGCTTTTTTTTCTTTCTTTATTTGTTTCCTTTTTTTTGCGGGGGGGGGGGGGGGGGTATGATCGAATTTGCTGGGAGTCAGTAAAAGTTGGCAGAATTGTAACTGAGATTATTTTTGGTTTAAGTTTGGATGACTAAAAACAAAAGTCAAAATTGGTCAGTCGTCCAAACCCCAGAATGTTTACATCAATTTCATCATCTATTTTGTAGGAATCACAATAAAAAAAAAGAGGCCTAGTTTTTAAACAAAACCTCAAATTCGGGCTAAATTAGTTGTAATCCATGTAAAAATGCGTAGAATCGTTTGCAACCCTATATAACTGTTTGGTAGTAACACTAATATGTATAAATGTTGTCATTTAGATTAGAGCATTTTCGTTTAATTCGGGCAAAAAACAACCTGCCCCCCCCCCCTCTCCCCCCACAAAAATGGGAGCCCGTAGGCCTATAGCGACACTTGATTATGGACGTTTATGATCGATCATTACATCGGTAAAGCCCAGCAAGTGAAAAATCCCTACTTCCAATGAATGTTTAATTAGTCAGTGCAGTAACTTAGTGGGCCTAAACAAAAATAGTGCAGTAACTTAGTGGGCCTAAACAAATATGATTTGGAAAATGTCCCCCCCCCCCCCCCTCCCCACACCCTCTGCAGATACCAGTGGACATGCTTAGATGCATTCAAAAATTAACTTACAACATTTGGCATATCAGGAAATATATCGCCAATTTTAGTGACACCTGATAGATTTTGGTCATTGGTTTGAAAGGTAGCTTGATTATTTTGAGCTGGTCTGTAAATTCTATTTTTAGCACATTGTCCTATTGTTAGACTGTTGTTACTGGGACGATTTCTGGAGCTGTCAGATATCCCAAATGGCTTGAAGTCATCAAAGCGGCCAGACCAAGCCATGATGTTATGACCTGAAACAAACGTAACGAACAATTATGTTAAAATAAAAGCAATTTTCGAGAGAGAGAGAGAGAGAGAGAGAGAGAGAGAGAGAGAGAGAGAGAGAGAGAGAGAGAGAGAGAGAGAGAGAGAGAGAGAGAGAGAGAGAGAGAGAGAGAGAGAGAGAACGAGAGGGGGGGGGGGGGGGGAGAAGAGAGTGTGAATTTACTACAAGTTAGTTGGGATACCGACTGTCGGCACCCCCACATTTTCTATTTAAGGAAGTGTGTTGTTGTTGTTGTTGTACATTTGGATTCACTTCTGGTAAGATTGTCGCCGACCCTAAAACACTCAATGACTAGTGAGTAACAGTTTTGGGGAAATAAACATAGGCCTACCCGTTACCGATTTTGTAGGTCTATAACTAGCCCGAGTACTCTGACTGTAAGAGAGCTAGACGGACATTTGGACAGTTATACGCTCTCATTACAGTCAGAGACCAACCTATGTATTTTGTTGGCAATTGGCAAAATTAATTTCAGTGATTAATATGTGGATTTAACTCGAAAATGATCGATGTAAATGTATTTGACGTCAAACATAGGATTGGTGTGGTATTAGAGCGGGAATCTTTGCCAACTTTTTGGTTGTCAGGAATTGCCAAAAAAATACATAGGTTGGTTATAGCCTAAACCCTCCAATGTGACCGGCCTCGGTGGCGTCGTGGGAGGCCATCGGTCTACAGGCTGGTAGGTACTGGGTTCGGATCCCAGTCGAGGCATGGAATTTTTAATCCAGATACCGACTCCAAACCCTGAGTGAGTGCTCCGCAAGGCTCAATGGGTAGGTGTAAACCACTTGCACCGACCAGTGATCCATAACTGGTTCAACAAAGGCCATGGTTTGTGTTATCCTGCCTGTGGGAGGCGCAAATAAAAGATCCCTTGCTGTCTGTCGTAAAAAGAGTAGCCTATGTGGCGACAGCGGGTTTCCTCTAAAAAAATCTGTGTGGTCCTTAACCATATGTCTGACGCCATATAACCGTAAATAAAATGTGTTGAATGCGTCGTTAAATAAAACACTTCTTTCTTTCTTTCTTTCCCTCCAATGTGTGTTTTAGGTTACGTGGTAAAAATGGTCGTCTGCTAGCAGCTGCTCTCAAAGGGCATAGACAGGTGCCACTTTTATGCGCACTTTATTGTGCATGACTGATTAGACAGTTAACAATAAAATAATTCTACAATATAGTTTTAGTAAATTGGATGTCATTAAAGAAAAAAAAAAAAAAACAAGTAGTTAATTAAACACTCATTACAACCTGTGGTGTGCAAAAGTAGTCTGTTGACAAACACCGAATACACTGGTAAAGGGTTCTTAGTCTGGTTAATAGTGGAATAGAAACGACGCTTTCAGTCTATAATTTAAAATGGCCGAAGAAAGTGATTCTGGTTCTATTCAAAGTAGTCAAAGTGAAATTAGCACTGAAAAGAAAACATTTGAATCGAATAGATTTTATTCTTTATATACATTTTACCCAAACAGGTATGACAATTTATTGTTTCAACTAATAATTTCCTAATTTGAAACCCTGTCAGCAGGGCCTATGTAGATACGGATTTATTCAGAATTATTTGTCCTTTACTCAGTTACTTAGCCTTTAGCCGGCGTTTAGGCCCTATTTGTGATAAAACGAGCCCGTAATGATCATATGATATGGGACGTACGGGGTGTTTATTATACTTGTACCCTGTCGCGCCATTTGGGACTCCCCCCCCCCCCCCCCCCCCCCCCCTTTAAAGTAATGCACCGAATGCCGGACAACTCGGCCCAGAGTTCTGAGACAACCCGGCCCACCGCGAGACAACTCGGCCCAGAGTTCTGAGACAACACGGCCCACTGTGAGACAACTCGGCCCAGAGTTCTGAGACAACCCGCCCACCGCGAGACAACTCGGCCCGGAGTCCAGAGACAACTCAGCACAGGGACAATCTTGTCTATTGTTGGACAAGTGTTGTTTTTTAAATTGAAGTATTCTCACTGAAATAAAAGAATGTGTTTTTGTTAGTATTGAATTAGTCCCAGCTTAACCTAAACGTCCCGAAACGAAGTGTCATGTCGGATTGATAAATTGCTGATCCATTTATCTTTGAAGATAGTTTCCGCTGTTCGAATAATTTGTTTTTGTTCTACATTCGGTGACCTAAACATTGGAGTTGATCCCAGAAAAAACATGCAAAAGTTCTTTATCGTACTTTATCGTAGTAACAACACTCATTATTATAACTATTTATGTATATGTGTTCTGTTGGTTTTTTGTGTACATATGTGTGTTTAATGTAATAAATGTGAGAATTTGGCAAATGATGTCTTTTGCGTTATTTCTATAGTACAATACTTCTAGAAACTACGATATGCGCGTACGACATGCACAATTGTCATTCTTAATGGTGACCATATAGTTAGCAGTATCTATCAGTATAATGCATTATTATTACTATAGTACAATACTACGACATGGCCAACTATCATAATTGGTAGGGGGTGAGCATGTGTCACAGCATGCCCCGTCTATTAGTCTAATAACTCGGCCCCGAGGCCGAGTTGTCCCCCGGGCCGAGTTGTCTGGTCCCCAATGCACCTACCGTTTGTTTACGTTCCAACTCTCACAATTATGAGACAATGAATAATAATAATAATAATAATCTTTATTATCGCTAAAGATCGAAAGGCATCCTAAGTCAAGAAGCGTCCTATTTACAATACAATAATTTTGTACCAGGAAATACTTGTCACCGATAAAAAAAAAAGTGGAAAAAACAGGTAAAAGTTATTTTGATACAGAATGCATATAATACATGATTGTAATTTAAACAGTAGCATTGATTAAAATCATATGCTATATTAATACCTACTTGCATCTAAATAATCAGCACTTGTCAACAATGAAAGAATCCTGTTGCTGTCACGTCTGCTTTCATCTTTGGGTCAGGTCACTTGACGTACATATTCTTTCAACAAAAACAAATTATGGAAGCACATCTTACCTATAGGATATTAGGATGCTTTCCGATCCAGGCCTTGGAATGTACACATTCAGTTGTGGCATGTGTTTTATCTATCGACGGAATACACTTGTAAGGTTATAAACATTTTATTAATTGATATTTGTAGTTAATTGAATAAGGTAATAGATCAAATAATCAAATTGATTGTGCGATTATAATGCGTGTGCTGTGTAGCCATTTTCCTGTTAATAGGATGCTTCATGATCCTTCAAGGATATAAGATGTGTAGACAGTCAAGTACTTGAAGTAGCTAAAATCCAAACCAAATTGTCAGCAACTATCATGAGTGAACTAGTGTCAGTGAGCATAAGGCGGCTAATCATAAGCATTCGGTTCTAAAGCATGTCAATATTTATAAACAAGACAGTTGTTATTCCAATAGCTATCTTTTTATTAGTATTTCTGCTTAAATCAGCAGGGGCGAGGCGTAGCCCAGTGGTACAGCACCCGCTTGATGCGCGGTCGGTTTTGGATCGATCCCTGTCAGTGGGCCCATTGCGCTATTTCTCGCTCCAGCCAGTGCACCATGACTGGTACATCAAAGGCTGTGGTATGTGCTATCCATAATCCTGTCTATGGGATGATGCATATAAAAGATTGCTTGCTGATAATCGAAAAGAGTAGCCCATGAAGTGGCGACAGCGGGTTTCCTCTCTCAATATCTGTGTGGTCCTTAACCATATATCTGACGCCATATAACCGTAAATAAAATGTGTTGAGTGTGTCGTTAAATAAAACATTTCTTTCCTTCCTTAAATTAGCACTAACCTCAGAATGCTGGTCAACTCGCCCCAGTGGCCGTAAATAATTGTGACAAAATTAAAAATAGAAGTCTACAACTTTGGTATCATTTTATTTATTAATATTACAGTGAATGGTTTTATATTGAGGAAATCCTAATATCGGATAAATAATAATCTATTACAATGAACTGTCAAGCCTATTTTGACACCATTTGTGGGTTTGTCCCTTGTTTCCATTTAAAGGAATGATCAGGCAAGGCGTTTGGACTCCCGAGTGGTGTGCATATTCAACAATATTTAATGCACATTATTGCATAAAATATTGGTATATTAATTAAGAAAATGGTACTGATATGACTTGAGTAAACAGTGTGTGACGAGTTGACCAACTGCGTTGGGGACGAGTTGACCTGCTCCCCTAAACTGACAGCTACATAGCAAAGATCACTGTACGTGCGTCAAAAATGGTAGCATGCATCAGCAGTAAATATTGTTAACTACGTAACCTGTTTCGGTGAGTGAAACTTTTAGTGGTATAGCTTACAGCCAAAACTTTCCAACACAAACATTTTCAGTGTTTTATCAAAACATGTATGTTGTTCAACAAAACATGCACTTATAATAATTTATAAACATTATTTTAAATATTTTAAAACAAATTACCTCGAGAACCAATGTTAACAGACAACATTTTAGGAATTTAAACAAATATAACAATTCTGATGTTTTGCAATTGTGTTATAAGTTGAGCAAATGAATAGGTTATGATGGTAAAAAAATTTGGTTAAAAAATATATGGTGCATTCTGAGTTTTAATAAATATATAAACAGATATCCAGAAAGATATTTATGTTAAAACATATAAGGACCATATATTTTTGGCAAGTATCTGTAAAGTGAGATTTTCCAGCAGATGCTGTGACATTCATGATGTCACTTCAATAACTAGATAGCTCAGTACAGCTGAGAATAGACACAAATAGTTTTTAAAATTAAGTTTTCTTTCAAATAACAGTCTTTGAAAATCATAGAAAAAAGATATTAAGAAATGTGCTGTGTTTATGAGTGGCTTAAGTTCATTCTTGCTTTCTTTGCTTGTATTAATTAACCTTATTTTTACGAACATTTTTGTGAATGTGACTGACATTTGTTTACTTTCCCCTTGCAAAAGTCATTGACTTCAGAAATCTTCAAAGGTATGCATGTTGCACATGATTATCTGATGTCATGATGAGTGTGCTATATTTAACGCATGTCATGACATTGTTAGATTACGTCATATTGACCCACCCCTCTTGAAGAGTATTCTACAAACAAGCCGATGGAAAAAAACCTGCATGTATTTTGCCCTATGCAATCTCAGTGAAGTCGATATTAGTGACATCGTTACAGTCTTGTATGTGGAATCTGTGTCACTGTAATGTTTTTTTTATCATAATTTGTGTCTAGACAAAATCTGAGGGAAATCTAACGGTAATTAAATGTAGGAGAGTAATTTATTGTAGTTGTTAAAAAAAAATTTCAGACTTTTAACATATTTTATGTAGATCAAAATTGAGTTTTACATTATTGTATAAATTGAATAAATATTAAAATAATATTGAGATAAAAAAAATAGACGTAGAAGTCGAGTAACCAAAGCTATTTAAAACACACAAAAGAAGTTTGTCTCACCTTATCTTACAAGCAATATTTTAAACACAATAAAAATAATTGTAAAAACATTTCCTTTTTTTATTGATTGACATAAATTCAAGCACACAAATTTCAGCTTGATATAGTTTTTTGCTTCTATACTTGAAAATAGTAAATACCATGACTCACTAGTTACGTTTTTCCACACGAGTGGAAGTAGGCCGATGGTAAGCACATGTGTATTTTTGATTGCATCAATTATAAATGTAGATTTTTCTGCATTGTTGGTTCAAGTTAAAAAAGTTTCTTCAACTAATAATTATAATAAAATTACAAAGCAGTTTTCAAATATACTAATACAATTATTAAGTACCACGAATCATCAGGGACTCGTGCTATAATTTTTTTTTTTTTTTTAGGTATAGCCACTACCCACAAAATACAATTTTATTTATACCATAAAAAAAGAAGAATGCTAAAGATAATTACGGTAACCCTGATCACCGATTCCGCCTGGGCCATATGATAAATTTTGAAACACCTACACTGACACACATAATCAAACAGTCACAGTGATAACGGGCTACATCAGAAATGGCAGATTCCATGCCTACTTACTGTAACTGAGTACCGGTAACTGATTTACAAACAATTGGAGTTAAAAAGAAGGCTTTAGATTTAGCAAACCTATTTTTGTTTCATAAGATTCCATTAAGGTTTATACATTTTATTTGTTTTAATTCGCCAAAATTGCATTGTTATGCATGCAGACATGCATGTTATGTTTATTAAAGACCAATACTTGAAAGACAAAAATGAACAGAAGAAAACACACACTCCCAGTGTATATGACATATTGGAAAACCTATTAAAACAACATTTCTTCAAGCATACATATACATAATTATTTTACATACATTTGTACTTCATATGAATTTGTAATTTAATGTTATTAAACACAAAATAGTTATTTTCCCAGTGCTATTTTGGTGAGGACCTTTTGACCTGGGGACATTTTGACTGGATATGTGCAGAATACACCGGGCTATTTGGGCAGTTTTGATTGTACAGGCATCCTCTAGTATATATCACAAGAAAAGAGGGAAAAGAGTTTTTTTAATGACACCTCAGCACATTTTACACAATATTAATGTCTTTGTTTGATAGGGAGAGAAAAAGATCAAGACTTAGAGAGGGATGTATATATATATCAATTTATCAATAGAACAAATGAACTTATACTTTAATAAAATAATAAACATTTATCATTTTAACATATTCAAATTTTTCTTGTACTTTGATAATGTTTGTTTTTGGTAAGGAAATGAGGAAATTCTTTTCCTATTAAAATAAGTTTTGTGTTAAGGTAATTGTACTAGTTACTATATAGATTTCCTGTTTTACTTTTGCATTATTTGTTTTCAAATCTTATTTATCACTTTAGATCGTTGGCCAAGAATGAAAGCACCGACACCTACAATGCCGAAGATGGAAGTCTAAGGTGAGAGTTATTATGCACAATAAAATAGATAAAGACTGTATTCTTGAAAAGTGTTCTGATTCGAAAGCCGTACCATTTTATTTATTTTTAATTTAAAGACTAAACCACAATCTCAACCATTGACACATTTGTTTAATTTTTATGGAACACTCTTTGACAGAAGATCGGTACATGGATCTGTGGTTCAGACCTGGACCGGAATCTGTGATTAACACTGATCAACATGCCTCTAAAATATTTTATTCATAATTCCATTGTCCCCTGGCAAGCGAACCAAAGTTGATATAAAAAAATTAGCAAGAGTCATGCTAGGGGACGATTTGGGTGAAATTGTTGCTGTGTATACAACTCAACTTCACCTTGTTAAGGACATAGAAAAAAATCCACTTCACTACCGACTTCACAGAGATAAAAAAAATCATTACATCATCAATAATATGATCACCATAAAAACAGACAGCAACACTTTACTTAAAGGGAAAGTAAAGTGAGAATATGGGAACAGGGTTTCCGCCAGAAAAAACAAATTGGGTACGTAGTTATAAGTTTGTGATCACGGAGATGGCAGGCAAAGCCTAATGGGCACAGCGCCTAATGCACCTTATTGGCCATCCCCCAGAATAAAATGGATTTGTAGATGTCCGGAGAAGCGATTTCCTGGCATTTGGAGTCTGAAATCTGAGACAGCTTATGGTGATATTTTCCATGTTTCGTAGGAGAATTAATGACGAATGTAACAGTCAGCAGGAAATTTGTAAACTTGCCAACATATTTTTGAATAGTTCATCAAGATTAACCTCGCGTGAACCTTGTGCTTGCACGCGAGGTTAATCTTGATGAACTAATTTTTGAATTAATTGTCTGTTCAGTGTCAGCGAATGATGGAAACTTTCCCAAACTATTTTGACTGTTCTCGAAAAGGTCATTCGGTTTCACGTGTTGAGTGAAAAAAAAAAGAGTCCAGCATACATGAGCCGCTAACGGTTGGCTGAAATTTAGCCAATGGGATCAGGTTAAAATGGAACCACTACTAAAAACGAACCATTTTCATTGGCGAAAACGGATCCGATTTGGCAAAAACGTGCCTGAAAGTAGTGGCTCAGTATGGTTAAAACGGTAGCCTACCTTTTAAATATATTTTTATTATTGCATATAATAAACAGGAACCATTCATAACTACCCACCCTAGCTGCACTCTCATGTGCAGGTCTACACTAAAATACAATTATTTAACATTTTAAACAAACTCCATTTTTATTTTTTATTTACCCTAACCCGGACCAGTTACACTGGTACATTTTTTAAAATAACTTTTTGTAATTTATTTATTTATTGGAGGGGGAGGGTGCAGACATATAAAAATAACTTGTTTCCATTTTAGCCATAGATTTTGGTTCTGTTACAGTCAACGCTAGGTTCCGTTTTGTCTAATGTGTACACTTGGAGCCGTTTTGACACGATTTCGTTCCAATGCGCAGAATGTTATCAGTGTGTGCACATTTCGTGACCCAGTTGCACATGATGGACTTCTTTTCACTTTCTATTTTTGTTCAAGAGAATGTGTTGTTTCAACAAAGGACATAGTTTTTAAATTTTATACAAGTCTTTGTTGAAGAGTTAAAACCCCAAAGTGTGAGACTGATGTGGACTGTATGGTGCAAAAAAAAGAGAAGAAAGATTTATTTTGGGTACGTAATTTTACCCTAGAATTATATTTGGGTACGTAATTTTACCCTTTTACCCTGCTGGCAGAAACACTGGGGGAGCTGATGTTAAGACGGAGCAGTGAGAATACAGGGAGCTGAGGTTAAGACAGGAGCTGTGATTAAGACAGGAGCTGTGATTGAGAAAGGGCTGAGGTTGAGACATGGAGCTGAGGTTAAGACAGGGAGCTGTGATTAAGACGGGGAGCCGAGTTTGAGTTGATGCATTGATTTGTTGTACACACTTCACATTTGAAAGGTTCTGTATTGACTTGAACCTTCCACTGTGGTGTGTTATAATGAGCAAGTGAAATACATCATTGTCTACAAAGTCATGGCTTCAAGTGCACATCATTTGTGTAACATTTTATGAGCCTGTTAACACAACTGTACCATCTGGTTTCAGTCCGAGTATTGTGATGAATTATACAATTATATAACCTGTCTTATTTTATTTTAGTCTCAGCGTTGTGGCTACAAACCTGCCTGCATCATCAGAAACTAATCTGAGGACATCACTAGGCCAAAAGTTATCTCGGATATCCTACACTGATGGTGGACACTTCTTGTCCTTAGGTTTGAGGTACACATAACGTGGGCTGTTGATAACAGACTGATAGTAACATTTATCCTGCAGTCACTGTTTGTATTAAGAGATTACGATGACTGATCAAAGTGAAGTGATAAACTGCTACCCGGTACTCAAAATCAAGTGACCAAATAATGTTTTATGTCCTTTTAATCATGACAAAAGTAAAATATTATGGATTAAGAGTATAATATTTTTAAAGTCTTGCCGAGAATGTCATGAATCTTGTATCATGATGTCTTTCTGCAAAGGCTTGCTTGCTTGCTTGTTATTAGTGTTCCGTGAATTCCACATTTCGGGTCAGCCTTGTTCATGAGATTAAATCCCCAAATAACTAAATTACATCATATTGCAATTTCAGCACAGAATCCTCTTCCTTCCCCCCCCCCCCCCCCCCCCCCCACTCTGACACACTAGAATTGTGTGGTATACCGTATATACTGTTTGGTATCAGTATCATGTCAATGCTGATTTACCGAACTAAGCAAATCTCAAAATACCGAAATTTTTGTATTGAAAAATATCGATGCCATTTACAAATGTAGTAAAGCACTAACAGTATATCTAACAGACACAAAATAGCTGCAGGGCTCGAACTTAACAGCAGTACTGACGGCAATTTCGTTGAGATATAAATTGCCACAGGTAGAGAGCATCACCAATGGCACTTTTGTGCCATCAGTAAAGCTCCTCAACAATGGCGAAATGTATACACCTGGTGTACATTATCTGCCAATATTTAACATTTGCACATTTAAAAGATGTCTACATGTAACAAGATAGCATTTCAGTCAGGTTTATTTGCTGCAAATGTCACTTTTAACAAAAATTGCCACAGGCAGGCTCAAAATTGCCGTCGGTGGACTGTTTCACCCATTGCAATTCTTTAAAAAATTGCCTTGGGAGACAAATTCTTAAGTTTGAGCCCTGAGCTGATAAGAGAGATGAGGGCCTTGTGTATGGAATGTAAGTTTATTTAGATAAAATTAGCGGTTGAGACTTAACTATGGCATGCATTTATAGCCGAGTATACCAAAAATACCACTCGATATCGGTATCGATATTGTATCAGTATCGAATACCGTACTGATACCGAGATAAATCACCCCAAAAATACTGATACCGAACGTGCAATTTCAATACCGCCCAGCTCTACCACACACACACACACACAGAGAGAAAGAAATACAATGGCTGATTTTCTACAGATTATGTATGTTAGTGTACTTTGGAGTACTTGATGTGCCCTTTTTTGCACATTGATGATATAATCAAAAGAAGAGATCTATAGATTTTACTGTCTTGGTGACTACATGTACAGGTATAACAGTGTTAACTTTTGCATTTAGAACTGGACTACATTTTCACATTGAGCTCCATTTCTCACAAACTATAGAACTAAGCTAATGAAATTTGCTTTATAGTTTCACTTTGATGTATGTTCATCACAATGCATGTTTATTATTTTTAAATTTTATTACAAAAATCCTGCATCCACAGTGATGTCCATCTTTCATAGCTTAAACATGTGTTTGTAAATTCAAATAAAATACAATAAACATTGTATGACCTGTTTTGGTTTCCTTCCAAAAAAGATAAATAAAAAAGAACAAAGTAAAAAATGCATTGTTAGGACTTATCATTTGGTAAATTCTAGAAGCTTTTGGTATAGATTTGACTATTAGACTTAAATATACAATAATGGTGATTTTGATATACCAGGGCTAACTCTGGCACTTGCCAAATTCATGTAATTTCATGTAATAATTGACATTTTATGTAAAATAACTGTAGATTTTTGCAGTTTTCCAAGTTTAAAAGACAATTTGGCGAAATGTTTTGCTCACCCAGAGCTAGCTCTGTGTACAGTTATTGTTTATTTTCAGTTTATCAGAGGATAAAAGTAGCAGCTCTGCAGTATGCTACTACTCAATACTCAAGGGAGTTAACTCTCCACAGAAGAATGATGAGAACAAATTGCCAGACCAACAATACATTATCTGTTTTATTTCATTCATAGACAGCTCTCTAGACTTGTATCCTTGGTACAGATTAATTGTCTAGCTGATACTTCTTCAGTGCCAGTGTCATTAAGAATAAAAATAACATGTGAAGAATAAGTTGTACTAAAGTACTGTCGGAAATAGAATAAAAATGATTTTTGTCAATTATTTCTTACATATTAAACTGACAAGTAAATATTTTGTAAATATCTATTTAATGATAGTCTACCTAATTTAGCATTTACTTGTTTGGGCGCTCATTGATGTTCAAGGTGGTGTTTACTCTTGAAATTAAAAGAAAAATGTCAGTAACTAGGTGATTTGTGCACTTTATTGGAACAGATTATAACAAATTTTGGTCAACATGTGTCAATGTCATTGCTGTTACAATATGTGAGGGACTGTTTCTGATGATGATTTGCCCCTATCCTTCTCTAAAACTAAATATTTGTAGTCATTTATAAGCAACTTTTGAGCAAAACTGTCAAGAGCCATTATGTGTGATCCATTATAGTGAGGTATTACCATCTACTATGAATATCAAGTGAAGAATAAGTTGTACTAGTCTTACAGCCAGGTATTACCATCTACTATGAATATCAAGTGAAGAATAAGTTGTACTAGTCTTACAGCCAGGTATTACCATCTACTATGAATATCAAGTGAAGAATAAGTTGTACTAGTCTTACAGCCAGGTATTACCATCTACTATGAATATCAAGTGAAGAATAAGTTGTACTAGTCTTACAGCGAGGTATTACCATCTACTATGAATATCAAGTGAAGAATAAGTTGTACTAGTCTTATAGCGAGGTATTACTATCTACTACAAGTAGCAAGTGCAGAATAAGTTGTACTAGTCTTATAGTGAGATATTACCATCTACTATGAATATCAAGTGAAGAATAAGTTGTACTAGTCTTATAGTGAGATATTACCATCTACTATGAATATCAAGTGAAGAATAAGTTGTACTAGTCTTATAGTGAGATATTACCATCTACTATGAATATCAAGTGAAGAATAAATTGTACTAGTCTTACAGCCAGATATTACCATCTACTATGAATATCAAGTGAAGAATAAGTTGTACTAGTCTTACAGCCAGATATTACCATCTACTATGAATATCAAGTGAAGAATAAGTTGTACTAGTCTTATAGCGAGGTATTACCATCTACTATGAATATCAAGTGAAGAATAAGTTGTACTAGTCTTACAGCCAGATATTACCATCTACTATGAATATCAAGTGAAGAATAAGTTGTACTAGTCTTACAGCCAGATATTACCATCTACTATGAATAGCAAGTGAAGAATAAGTTGTACTAGTCTTATAGCCAGATATTACCATCTACTATGAATAGCAAGTGAAGAATAAGTTGTACTAGTCTTATAGCCAGCTGCTATTACAAATGCAAAGCATAATCTAGAATTGAAAAAGTAAAAGTGACCCTTCTCATGAGAACAGGGAGAAGTTTTGATAAAAATTGGTGAAGTGAATATTAATCACTACATTTTGTATATTGTTTATTCATGTTCTGTCTTCATTCAGAAAGCTTCTGAATTATACACTTGATTCAAATCCTAATAGTTTGTTATTAAATAGGACTACTTCTGGTAATTCCTTAAGAAAAACGTTTGAATATTTTCATTAAAAATGCAATAGATTTAAGTAACTGATCATTGATATGTTGTTATTTCAAAATGAAAGTAATGATTAAATATTTTCTGACATTACTGAAATGAATCTGGCCATGAACCAAATAATGCTTGACTGGTAAACTGGAAACTGTGCGACATGTGTAGCTTTACACAAAGTAAAACAAGGTCTTGAGACACTAAACGAGTAGGTGTCTTGACATCAGTTGTGCGACTTTGGTCAACTTCTCACCACTACTTAGCAACTTGAGCCAACTTTCAGCGGAGAAAAAACCCCATCTGTTTCAACAGCTAGATAGGGCTTGCAAATGTCAGGTGCCGTATGTGTAAATAGGTCTACACCAAGTCCTAAGAGAGACACAGTTTTGTTGGTTTATCTTAAATATTGTGAGTCTTAAAGGTAGGGTCAACTCAAACAAGAGCCTTATGTGTTGGAAAGATGCATACCCGAACCACCAACACATACTGACACTTTAGCAAATGAAAAACGCGTAATTTTAGAGTTAATAAAAAAACATGATTATTCCTGCTAACTGGGGGCAGCCATTTTGTTTCGTTTTTGTGACGTCTGGTGGGATAGCTTGGGGCGAAGTGACGTCAGCTCCTGACCATCTCCTGTATGTACAGTGTTGCAAAGCAGTAATTTTCGACAAGGCGCTTCTCTTTGATCAACCTGACTTGTAATAATCTAATAAACTATTTAACTAAATATATTTCAAGTTGCATTAACGGAACAAAATGGGGTTATAGTATTTTTCTCTGTTAAATAATCCAAAGGAAAAATGTACACTATTAGGCCTATTGATATGCTACGTTGAAGCAAAAACGATAACCCACGATACCCAAGTGATAATTTACTTTTCTTTGGGACTGCGTAATTGGTCAGTTCTGTGGTTTTAGATGGAAAAGTCTACTTAATCAATAGTTTTACAGAACTATTTACAGTAATAAACCATGTCCATTACCATTTTAGGGGCGACAGGTAATATTCCACAATACCGGTATGTATTTTTATATCTAGACAGCATCAATTAATTGGCTCGTCTGGTTACCAATCAAATACACACCTGCCAATCAGGTATCACAGGTAGAAACAACTAACAGCATAGACCAATTAACTAAGAAAACACTCCATGTATCATTTTAGTACATAGGTTAATGCATGGACAAAACATTGTTAATTATTTCGACTTTGTGTAGCCACTTTGACAATGGTATTTTATTTTGTATTGAAAAATAATATATATAGTGTTGCATATACATTGTACTTATTGCTGGCTTACTGGGACGTGTATTATTACAGAACATTGCAATGTATGACTATTTATCATCCCGCAAAAACCAGATAGATTCTCTTTCTCTAGTTCTAAGGCTCATTCCTGATGTTTTGCGTTAAGTATTACGTAACCACCAGCTCGCCAGGGGGTGTACTCACTGAGATGGTACAAAATGGCTGCACCCGTTACATATAATAGCCGTCACATTTAACCATTTTATTAATTAACTATATGATTATACTTGTTGATATTAAGCAATAATGTGCATTATATATTGTTGAATATGCATACCAGGCCAAATGACTTAATTGTCCCTTCCTTTAACAGCCTTTTGTCAGTTTTACTCTTAATACATGTAGCTCAAAATAAAGACAAATGTTGTGTTATATGATAGACCAATCAGGAATGGGATGAATGTTGTTTCTGGTTGGATTGTCATAGTTACAACATGTATGGTTTGACTGGTTTTAAAATCACAACGTAACTGTGAAAGCAAATGGCTAGCCAATCCGGTATACACATCTGATGATCATAGGTGCTTCTTTGCAAGGGAATATTATTATCTATTTTTTAAGTAAAGTAATGCTAACAGATGAATGTTTTTCTCCATGTTACAATATTAGGTAATTTCTGTCACTAATATTGATAGATAGATGTTTCCTGGTATACAGTGTCAGAAATAGATTTTAGCTTCCAACATAAAGTCTCCTTAACTAGACTTAGATTCCGCAGCGAACTCGACAGCTACAGTTGTGGATTGTTGAAGCTCCTTGATGCACAGGTTAGTGGGATTGTGTGGATACTAAGTTCTCAGTTCAGATATGCTTGTAACGTCATCTATAATAAAACTAAGACTAGTAATCTTCAGGTAATTTACATAGTTCTAATGTTGCTAATTATGCTCGATTTTGCAGTGTTTCTATTAAGTACATGTAACTATCTATCTAAATATAACAGTTAAATAATATTGTTTTATATGTTTACCATAATGTAACACATTTATTTGTTAAATTTGTTAAATTAGAAATTTTGAGAATAAAAAGATAAAGGCAAATCTAAGAATGTTTTGAGATGTTTCAGAAAGCAGAGTTCATATGCAGTCTGAATACACTGGGAAAAAAATTGTAGCATTTGTAAACCATTTTCCAATTTATTTTGTCTGTGTTGTTGCCATAAATCAAATGAGTAATTATAAACTGAATAAAACTGTAAATCTGGATTTAAGCTGTTTTTGTTACATTTTGAAAAAGTACAAGAAATGTGAAATGCTTTCTGACATTAATTTGTATGTGAACTCTGTAAAAGACTGTTTAGTAATTAGTCTCTTATTACATTTATTTATAGTAACAGGTAATTTTGTTTCCTCTTTCTTTGCTGATGCATGACAGAATAAATTCAGCATGGCTTGTTCTTTCTACAAAACGAATGGAATTAAAAACTAAAAGTAATTGGTAATATTTGTTATTTGAATAAAATTGACTTTGTAAATGTTAGAACAAGTTTTATTTACAAACCAATTGTAATACTGTGGTAAGATTATTTACAAACCAATTGTAATACTGTGGTAAGATTATTTACAAACCAATTGTAATACTGTGGTAAGATTATTTACAAACCAATTGTAATACTGTGGTAAGATTATTTTGCAAATGTACCAGTATGTGTTGTTGTATATTCAAAAGCATGTTTATTTGAATACTTTACATTGCCTATACATATATATATACCTCACCTAATTAATCACACCAAATTTGAATGTCTACTGACCAGTAAATTGTCTGCTTGTTCCCATGTGAATTGCATGTCTCACATTTTAATGTAACATGTCCATACAGTAAAACCATTAATGAATACTTGAAAGAATCAAACACTCCACAGTAGCTGTTACTAATCATTTATAATATAATATTATAGAACCTGTTCCACCAAATACTAACAAGAACAAAACATCATAATATACTTAACCAAAAAGTTTAGCAAGTTTTTGTAAATGACTGTTGCTTCCAAATAAATTAAAATAAAGTGATAAAACTTGGTAATATGTTAGTTGCATATGCCCTGTCGCTTTGGGTAATGAAAAGAACACCATCTGTCATATCGCACGCCGCTATGTGTACTGCACGTGCAAATGCGGTGCGCTCGTGCTGTCGCAGAAGCGCGTGCAATGCGGATGTATTGAAATCACATTTTGATGCACTGAACCAACATTATCCAAAAACAAAAGGAAGAATTTATCCTGTTATAATGGGTCGCCGTCCAGGCTTAACGGAAAATCAACGTCATGAAGCAATGGGACGGCTTAACGCCGGCCAACGCGTACACAACGTCGCTCAGTACTTTCGTGTTCATGACAGTACCATATCACGACTCCGACAACGCGTACACCAAACTGGGCAAGTGCAAGATTGACCACGTTCTGGTAGACCACGATTAACTACTCCAAGGGAAGATAGGTATTTAGTGACGTCATCTCGACGTCACAGGTTCGAAAGTGCTCCTCGTTTAGCCCGTACTTTGCAGCAAACCACAGGCTAGAATTCATGCTCAAACTGTCCGTAACCGTCTCCATGCTGCTGGATTACAAGCACGTCGCCCTGTTGTTGCTGTTCCCCTGACAGCGCGTCACATTCAGGAACGTCTGAGATGCGCCAGAATACACCAACAATGGGATCAGACATTATTCACAGACGAATCCAGGTTTTGTGTTCAGTTTGTGGATGGTAGGTGTCGTGTATGGAGGCAACGGGGAGAACGATATGATGCAGACAACGTCATTCAGCATGACCGATATGGAGGTGGCAGCGTCATGGCCTGGGCCGGCATTCATGGTGGAGGTAAAACAGATCTCGTTTTCATTCACGGAAACATGACTGCTCAACGTTACTGCGACGAGATCATTACACCAGTGGTCATTCCATTCCTGCAGCAGCATCCTGGCTTTCTGTTTCAACATGACAACGCTAGACCACATACCTCTAGGCTAACCACTAATCTTCTTGAGCGGAACCACTAATCTTCTTGAGCGGAACCGCATCCAAGTGTTGAAGTGGCCACCAAAGTCCCCTGACTTGTCCCCAATTGAGAATGCATGGGACCTACTGGGCCATAGGGTACGCGAAAACCATCCTCATATCCTTAATGTCCATGACCTACAAATTGCTCTGAAGCGGGAATGGAACGCAATTACTGTTCCTGAGATTAATGGTCTCATTAGAAGCATGAGATGACGATATACTGCTGTCATCAATGCCGCTGGTGCACACACACATTATTGAGCCTCTCTCAACATTTTGGTAGATGTACCCCTCCGTTTCATCAGTTGACATTAAAGTGACGACGTTGACACCGTGACAACGTGTTACTGCTGGCTACATTCAGAAATGCTGTATCGATGAAATAATGTGTACAAATAAATTCAACATCCAATCAGGTTGTCTGTATTTCATATCTTGTACATAATTGCTAAACTTATTTGGCACAGTATATTATTGTCTACAGTTACTATACTGTAGATATTCACAACAATTAATATACAGTCAAACCTGTCACAAGGATGTAGTAAAGCGCTCTGTTAGCCTGAAACATGTTACAGTGGTTGTTGCACAGTCAGGAATGTAGTGAGAAATATATTTTTAAATTTCACAGTTTGTCAGGAGTCTGTTACTTTATGCTGCATTGTGTTAGCTCTGTGTGTTTGTTAGTTTTAGGTTTGACAGTATTGTGTTAGTTCTGTGTTTGTTAGTTTTAGGTTTAACTGTGTTGTGTTAGTTTTAGGTTTGTTATAGTATTTTGTTATTCGTTGTATCTTTCCATCACTGTTCTTCATAGCATGTTATTCGGTGTGTCTTTCCATCACTGTTCTTCATAGCATGTTATTCGGTGTGTCTTTCCATCACTGTTCTTCATAGCATGTTATTCGGTGTGTCTTTCCATCACTGTTCTTCATAGCATGTTATTCGGTGTGTCTTTCCATCACTGTTCTTCATAGCATGTTATTCGGTGTGTCTTTCCATCACTGTTCTTCATAGCATGTTATTTGGAGTGTCTTTCCATCACTGTTCTTCATATCATGACTCATACATGTAGCTGTTTTCTAATTCCCATTTGTATATCAAACTGAAATCTCACTTTACTGTACATACCTCTTCAGTGTTGTAGTTTAAATATCCCAACAGTCCTTCACATAAACCTGAAGTGCAAACAAAACCAACAAACCTCAATAACATTTTTTTTTTATTTTTTTTTTTTTTTTATTATTATTATTTTTAAAAATTATTTTATTAAATGAGAAAATTGAAAAGAGTGAGTGAGAAAGAAGGAAGAGGCAGTCATATAATCAGATGTGTGACTGGGGAACAGTGGCAGATTATAATTAATACTGGGACCAGTCCATTAAATATGTAGCAATGTGATAAAGTAATCCTCAGGTTAATTATTTCTGAAAAAAGTGAAACACTCAGTGTTGACCTCGTTCCATTCCAGAAAGGGATAGATAATGATTTTGAATTAATACCTATTTTGAGGGGAACATTTGCATGTAAAATATGTTATTTTTATTGAAAGCCTTCAAAACTAGATACCTGTAAATTGGAATTCCCTCAAGGCTGGACATGTTTCGCAGTCCATTTTTAATTATCATTACAGAAGAGATTACTTCTCAAGACCAGATACCCCTAAAACCAAACATTTTCCAGTTCAGAGGGATGTTGCTGCATATTAAAAAAAAAAAGCAACAAAATAAAACTAACTGTATAATTAATCATTTTCCAATTAGTGGCTGTTAAAAACATTTTTGAACTTGTGCTGCCAAAGAGCTACATTCCTATACTAATTACAGGTAAGATAATGAACAGTCATCCATGTTGTGCTTATTTAATAATCTCCAAATCTTTGAATGCCTGCACACTTCTTCCCTTCAGCCTGCTACCTCCCAGGATGCATCATTTGAACAGCCGCCCAGCGAACTTTCCCAGGTAGTAACTGCAGCCTGCACTAAAACATTTATTCATATTTTTATTAACAATGCAGCAGTTTTGCTGACAATACTTTTATTAACAGTGCAGCCGTGATGCTGTAGTACATGTGTGTGTTGAAATACAACACTTTGCTGTATGTTAAGTCCTGTACTGATATTCATATTGTGGTATATTTAAACGTCTGGAATATAGTGAAGTCTTAAACTAAGCATATTTGATAAGCCCACATGGGTAGCTTATATTTTAAATTAATTATGTAATAGTCTAAATAATGTTACATTATTATAAGTCCAAGATGAATATACTCAGTAATTTAATTAATTTTAATAATTATGACAATCAAGTGTGCCTGCTGTGTGTACACAGATTTTACAACTTTGTAATTGTGTATTGCAAAATATATAATAGACTGATTCCTGTTTAATGTGGCAATGATTAATTTTAATTGCATATTCCAGAATACATGATAGACTGGTTACTGTTTAATGTGGAGATAATTACTTTTAATAGCATATTCCAGAATGCATAATAGACTGGTTACTGTTTAATGTGGAGATGATTAATTTTAATAGCATATTCCAGAATACATAATAGACTGGTTATAATTAATGTTAAGATGATTAACTTGTTTTTAGCTCAGCCAGGTTGATGGATCAGTGAAGGATTATCTTGACCAGTGGTACGAGGTCGTGCTGCAGTATCTGTCTCGCTGTGCCAAACGCCTCGGCCCTCACATCCAGTACTTAATATACACAGTGAGTAACTCATGTTTAATATACACTGTGATTACCTCACATCCAGTATTTAATATACACTGTGATTACCTTACATTTAATAGACAATGTGAGTACTTCACATCCAGTATTTAATATACACTGTACCTCACGTCCAGTACTTAATATACACTTTTAGTACCTCATATTTAATAGACACCGAGTACTTCACATCTAGTATTTAATATACACTGTAAATATCGCGATACGAGGTCCACGATGCCATACATCGATTCAGGACAGCTATATCACAATACGAGGGTCACGATACGATACATTGATTCAGGATGGCTGTATCGCGATACGAGGTCCACGATACCGTACCATACATCGATTCAGGACAGCTGTATTGCGATACGAGGGCCATAATACGATACATCAATTCAGGACAGCTGTATTGCGATACGAGGGCCGCAATATACAATACATCGATTCAGGACAGCTGTGTCGCAATACGAGGGCCACGATACGATACGTCGATTCAGGACAGCTGTGTCGCGATACGAGGGTCACGATACGATACGTCGATTCAGGACAGCTGTGTCGCGATACGAGGGTCACGATACGATACGTCGATTCAGGACTGCTGTGTCGCGATACGAGGACCACGATACGATACGTCGATTCAGGGCAGCTGTGTCGCGATACGAGGGTCACGATACGATACGTCGATTCAGGACAGCTGTGTCGCGATCCGAGGGTCACGATGCGATACGTCGATTCAGGACAGCTGTGTCGCGATACGAGGGCCACGATACGATACGTCGATTCAGGACAGCTGTATCGCGATACGAGGGCCACGATACGATACGTCGATTCAGGACAGCTGTGTCGCGATACGAGGGCCACGATACGATACGTCGATTCAGGACAGCTGTGTCGCGATACGAGGGCCACGATACGTTACGTCGATTCAGGACAGCTGTGTCGCGATACGAGGGTCACGATACGATACGTCGATTCAGGACAGCTGTGTCACGATACGATACGTCCATTCAGGACAGCTGTATCGCGATACGAGGGTCACGATACGATACGTCCATTCAGGACAGCTGTATCGCGATACGAGGGCCGCGATATGAGGGCCACGATACGATACGTCGATTCAGGACAGCTGTATCGCGATACGAGGGCCACGATACGATACGTCGATTCAGGACAGCTGTATTGCGATACGAGGGTCACGATACGATACGTCGATTCAGGACAGCTGTATCGCGATACGAGGGCCACGATACGATACGTCGATTCAGGACAGCTGTATCGCTATACGAGGGCCACGATACGATACGTCGATTCAGGACAGCTGTATCGTGATACGAGGGCCACGATACGATACATCGATTCAGGACAGCTGTATCGCTATACGAGGGCCACGATACGATACATCGATTCAGGACAGCTATATCGCGATACAATACGATACATTCATGTTTTGTTTTATTTTTATTTTTTTGGTAAAAAAGAAGCAGAAATTTACGAACATACACAGTAGAGCAATGAAAACATAATTTCGATGTTCAGTTGCTGGATTTCCCCAGCATTTGAGGTGTCTATTAATAGTTTTCGACATTGATATCATTATGTACACCATAGGTTTATTTTTTTGTTTACAAAATATACTAAGCTGTCCTTTACTATGGTGGAAGACAAATTCAGTGTACTTTCCTGTGCTTGCTACAATTGCCAAAACATATCTTTGTGTTCCTTCTACATTTGTACCATCTGAAAGGGTTTTCAGTACAGTAGGGGATGTTGTAACTGCTCAACGGTCTGCACTGAAACCTAAACATGTTAACAAGTAGATTTTTCTCAAGAAAAACCTGAAATTCTGTAGAACTGCGTTGAACAAGCATGTAATGTTCATTTGTATTTTGAAATATTATAGTTTCATTTTATTGTCAGGCGACAATAAAACAATCCTGTAATATAGCTTGTACCATTTCTTAAATTTCGATTAAGATTATCATGGTTCATAAACTTGAACTGAACAGTTTAATTATTGATGCTTGATATGAAAAGTTAAATATCGTGATACGTATCGTATCGCGACCCAAGTATCGGGATATGTATTGTTATCACGGCCTCCCGTATCATTACAGCTGTAGTCCAGTATTTAATACATTGTGATTACCTCACGTCCAGTACTTAATATACACTGTAAGTACCTCACATTTAAAATACAGTGTACCTCACATCCAGTATTTAATATACACTGTGAGTACTTCACATCCAGTACTTAATATACACTGTGAGTACCTCACATCCAGTATTTAATATACACTGTGAGTACTTCACATCCAGTACTTAATATACACTGTGATTACCTCACATCCAGTATTTAATATACACTGTTAGTACTTCACATCCAGTATTTAATATACACTGTGATTACCTCACATCCAATATTTAATATACACTATGAGTACCTTACATTTGATATACACTGTGAGTACCTCATGTCCAGTATTTAATATACACTGAGTACCTCACATCCAGTATTTAATATACACTGTGAGTACTTCACATCCAGTACTTAATATACACTATGAGTACCTTACATTTGATATACACTGTGAGTACCTCACATCTATTATTTAATATACACTATGATTACCTCACGTCCAGTTTTTAATATATACTATGAGTACCTCACATCTATTATTTAATATACACTATGATTACCTCACGTCCAGTTTTTAATATATACTATGAGTACCTCACATCTATTATTTAATATACACTGTGATTACCTCACATCCAGTATTTAATATACACTGTGAGTACCTCACATCCAGTATTTAATATACACTATGATTACCTCACGTCCAGTATTTAATATAGACTATGAGTACCTCACATCCAGTATTTAATATACACTGTGAGTACCTCACATCCAGTATTTAATATACACTATGAGTACCTCACATCCAGTATTTAATATACACTGTGATTACCTCACATCCAGTACTTAATATACACTGTCAGTACCTCACGTCCAGTACTTAATATACATTGTGATTACCTCACATCCAGTATTTAATATACACTAGCTGTGATTACCTCACATTCAGTACTTAATATACACTGTCAGTACCTCATGTCCAGTACTTTATAAACACTGTCAGTACCTCACATCAAGTATTTAATATACACTGATTACCTCA
This sequence comes from Gigantopelta aegis, assembly GCF_016097555.1. Lineage (NCBI taxonomy): Eukaryota > Metazoa > Mollusca > Gastropoda > Neomphalida > Peltospiridae > Gigantopelta > Gigantopelta aegis. Next base: position 5,449,350 of record NC_054706.1, read on the forward strand.
CGCCAAGTACTTAATATACACTATCAGTACCTCACGTCCAGTACTTTATATACACTGTCAGTACCTCACATCCAATATTTAATATACACTGTCAGTACCTCACGTCCAGTACTTTATATACACTGTCAGTACCTCACGTCCAGAACTTAATATACACTGAGAGTACCTCACGTTCAGTGCGTAATATACATGTACACTGTGATTACCTTATGTCCAGTATTTAATATACACTATGATTACCTCATGTCCATTACTTCACATCCAGTACTTAATATACACTGTGAGTACCTCACATCCAGTATTTAGTATATACTGTGAGTACTTCACACCCAGTACTTAATATACACTGTGATTACCTCACATCCAGTATTTAATATACACTGTGAGTACTTCACATCCAGTATTTAATATACACTGTGAGTACTTCACATCCAGTACTTAATATACACTGTGAGTACTTCACATCCAGTATTTAATATACACTGTGATTGCCTCACATCCAATATTTAATATACACTATGAGTACCTTACATTTGATATACACTGTGAGTACCTCATGTCCAGTATTTAATATACACTGAGTACCTCACATCCAGTATTTAATATACACTGTGAGTACTTCACATCCAGTACTTAATATACACTATGAGTACCTTACATTTGATATATACTGTGAGTACCTCACATCTATTATTTAATATACACTATGATTACCTCACGTCCAGTTTTTAATATATACTATGAGTACCCCACATCCAGTATTTAATATACACTATGAGTACCTCATGTCCAGTATTTAATATACACTGTGATTACCTCACATTCAGTATTTAATATACACTGTGAGTACCTCACATCCAGTATTTAATATACACTATGATTACCTCACGTCCAGTATTTAATATAGACTATGAGTACCTCACATCCAGTATTTAATATACACTGTGAGTACCTCACATCCAGTATTTAATATACGCTATGAGTACCTCACATCCAGTACTTAATATACACTGTCAGTACCTTATGTCCAGTACTTAGTATACATTGTAATTACCTCACATCCAGTATTTAATATACACTAGCTGTGATTACCTCACGTTCAGTACTTAATATACACTGTCAGTACCTCACGTCCAGTACTTTATATACACTGTCAGTACCTCACGTCCAGTATTTAATATACACTATGAGTACCTTACATTTGATATAGACTGTGAGTACCTCACGTCCAGTATTTAATATACACTGTGAGTACCTCACATCCAGTATTTAATATACACTGTGAGTACTTCACATCCAGTACTTAATATACACTATGAGTACCTTACATTTGATATACACTGTGAGTACCTCATATCCATTATTTAATATACACTATGATTACCTCACGTCCAGTATTTAATATACACTGTGATTACCTCACATCCATTATTTAATATACACTATGAGTACCTCACATCCAGTATTTAATATACACTGTGAGTACCTCACATCCAGTATTTAATATACACTGTGATTACCTCACATCCAGTACTTAATATACACTGTCAGTACCTCACGTCCAGTACTTAGTATACATTGTGATTACCTCACATCCAGTATTTAATATACACTGTGAGTACCTCACGTCCAGTATTTAATATACACTATGAGTACCATACATTTGATATACACTGTGAGTACCTCACATCCAGTATCCTCACATCCAGTATTTATTATACACTATGATTACCTCACGTCCAGTATTTAATATACACTATGAGTACCTTACATTTAATATACACTATGAGTACCTCACATTTAATATACACTATGATTACCTCATGTCCAGTATTTAATATACACTATGAGTACATTACATTTAATATACACTATGAGTACCTTACATTTAATATACACTATGAGTACCTTACATTTAATATACACTATGATTACCTCACGTCCAGTATTTAATATACACTATGAGTACCTTACATTTAATATACACTATGAGTACCTCACATTTAATATACACTATGAGTACCTTACATTTAATATACACTATGAGTACCTTACATTTAATATACACTATGATTACCTCACGTCCAGGATTTATTATACACTATGAGTACCTTACATTTAATATACACTATGATTACCTCACATCCAGTATTTAATATACACTATGAGTACCTTACATTTAATATACACTATGAGTACCTCACATCCAGGATTTAATATACACTGTGAGTACCTCACGTCCAGTATTTAATATACACTGTGAGTACCTCACATCCAGTATTTAATATACACTGTGAGTACCTCACATCCAGTATTTAATATACACTGTGAGTACCTCACATCCAGTATTTAATATACACTGTGATTACCTCACGTCCAGTACTTAATATACACTGTCAGTACCTCACGTCCAGTACTTAGTATACATTGTGATTACCTCACATCCAGTATTTAATATACATTGTGATTACCTCACGTTCAGTACTTAATATACACTGTCAGTACCTCATGTCCAGTACTTTATATACACTGTCAGTACCTCACATCCAATATTTAATATACACTGTTAGTACCTCACGTCCAGTACTTTATATACACTGTCAGTACCTCACGTCCAGAACTTAATATACACTGAGAGTACCTCACGTTCAGTGTGTAATATAGATGTACACTGTGTTTACCGTATGCCCAATATTTAATATACACTCTGAGTACCTCATGTCCAGTATTTAATACACACTGTCAGTACCTCACATTCAGTATTTAATATATACTGTCAGTACCTCATGTCCAATATTTAATATACACTGTCAGTACCTCATGTCCAGTATTTAATATACACTGTCAGTACCTCATGTCCAGTATTTAATATACACTATGATTACCTCATGTTCAGTATTTAATATACCAGTACACTGTGATTACCTCACATCCAGTACTTAATATACTCTGTCAGTACCTCACGTTTAATATACACTGTCAGTACCCCATGTCCAGTATTTAATATACACTGAAAGTACCCCATGTCCAGTATTTAATATAAAAATGAGTACCCCATGTCCAGTATTTGAGAGACACTACCTCTTGTCGAGTATATAATGTAGCTGCAGCTAGAATATTTTATGCCAGGTACATCATCACTTAACGTGTGCAATATTTAGGTAAAACCAGGAGCCCTACAGTACTTGCAAACATCACATCATACTCTGTTTTATAGCACTTTAATCCATTGGTCTCCTATAAATTAATATAATATGTCTCATGGTAATATGTAATTTGTGTATTTTCTTAGTTCTGCACTTTTTAAGATAATTGAATCAGATAGAAAAACAATAGAGTTACTCTTTTTTTACAGGACACACTGTCAGCTTTTGAATAACAAAACAAAATCACATGACACATTACAAGTTAAAATATAATAGATTGTCACAGTTAAGCCATAATAAATTAAATTCTGAAATAAAGTTTAAAACAGAAGAAGAAAAAAGAAAGTTATTTAAACATTAATGTATTTGATCCTCATTATGCAGTATTTCCAATGTCCTGAATTTGTTTTTTTAAATTGCATTTTCCCTCCCATACACCACTCACATTTTGAAAACAAAATTGTATAAAAATTTAGCATTTAATTTATTGTGGCCTTATTTACTGTGTGTCTTTCAGGCACTGTTAGATCCAAGTCTTGAGATTAAAGGTGCTACAAACCAAGAGGAGGAGGACATTAGAAAGTAGGTCATTTGGTTAAACAGTTGATAAGAATCTCTCAGTTTCAGTACTCAACATTTGCTTTCTCCATTATTCTGTGACATCTTTCACCCGTACAGGGTGTAACACAGCAGTGGAGTACTTTCCTGATTTCTTGCAGGATTCTTAATGGGTCGTGAGAGTTGTGCACAGTCATATGTAGATTTTCAAATGTCTGTTTTCATTTATGATTTAGATTTGGTTGATTTGAATAATTCTTGAAAATGAAACTTTTTGTTTTTTGACATCAACATAGCACAGAATGAGATCATCAGTACATGAGTAAATTGTTCTATGTTAAGTTATTAGAGTAAAAATACTAAAAATATGGGTTGAAAATCTTTTAAAACAGTAATGGAGAAATGCTTTTCAAAAGTCATGAATGTTGAAAATCTTTTAAAAGGTCACTGAGAATTGCTTTTCATAAGTCATGAATGTTGAAATTATAAAAAAAATATCACGGAGAAATGCTTTTCAAAAGTCATTAATGTTGAAAATCTTTAGGTCATGGGAAAAGTGCAGTAATTTAAATGTGCTGACATGTTATTAAAAACAAACATTCCTTTCCTTTCTTTCCTTCTAAACTATCTTTAAGGGATGTGAGAGCTACGCGGAAATGCGCTTTTCCATTTCGTCTAAAAAACCCCAAAAACATGATGTTCAGTACTGTTGACCACACATGGTTCATTTGCATGTTTTCACGGTTTCAAGTTTATGATGTGTGCTTTATATATTATAAGTTATAACCATTTTAGATTTGTTAGCATTGAATGCAATTTTTGGCAGTTCCAGGGGTTGCAAACAACAGTTTTCCTTCCGGGGCCCTTGAGCGACCCCTGGACACCGGCCGCAGTAAGCTTTTTTGTTCCAGCCCCTCTCGCATCCCTGATGTTTAGATTTTCTGTTTTATTTCATATTTTTCAGATTTATCCAGTCCTGTAGCATAACTCCACTTGTGCAGGCCAGTTTGGGAGGCGGGTCACCCACAGACAGTGACCTGTTACTATCTGTCGGTGGACAGACCAGTGAATGGTTGCTACCGGTTACAGCAAAACTAACCTTTAGAGAGGATGGCGTCACATTTGATGTTGATGGTGAACAGTTTAACCATATAAATAGCTATATTGACTTTTTCATATTACGATATATAGGCCTAGTGTATTCCCTAGCTTGTTTTAGCATAGTGCAACACCATGCCCCAGTAGTCTAGCGCCATCTTGCCTTAATCAGCACCATGCTGCCCTGAGATTAAACAAGCCTTGTTCAATAATTAATTTTAAAATGACCTTTATGAAACACTAAAAAAATGTTTATTAATTAATTAAATATCCCAGTTATATATTTTGCCATTCATTTATTGCAGCAAGAACATTAATTACATTTATTTTTATTTCAATTATTATTTTTGTCTTTAATGATGAAAAAAGTGCCATGAAAATACCTTGCCAAATTTCTAGTGAAAACACTAGACATACATGTAGATCTCTCGTTTTTCATTTCCAAACCTGTGTTTAAGCTGATTAAAAAGACAAACAAAAAACTTCAATAAATTTATTTCATTAATACTATTTAGTCTAGAAAAGTTCAAAATTATGAGGTATGCAGTTACTTTAGAACATAAAGGATTTCTCATTCAGAGTGAAAATTTGATTATACACGAGTAAAGATTCTATTACGGATCTCCTAGGGGAGTGGCAGTCTTCGTAAGGATGAGCACCTGATAGTAGATCATGGAAGCATTCATGACTGCCTAACATCCTTTCAACTCTGCCTTCTGCAGAGATATGGTTTTGATATTAGAAATATGGTTTTGTTATTCAGATTTCTTCAAATCTAGTAATCTGCTTAACCATTGTAAATGGACAAATCTGTAGAGAAACTCGGCTATAAATGAACATGCAAGCCCTTGGCTACTGTGTAAGAACTAAAGTGGTACTTTGTAGGTTTCTCTCCAAGCTGTCAGTTCTGCAAGATATCTGCAGACCATCTTCTCTCGGGGGACTCGACTGACATCACCAAACTTCGTGACTCGCTGGAGACCATCAAACTAGCTGTAAGTGAAAAGCTGTCTATGAAGAATCATGTCTTTCTAAGGCCATTGTTATAATAAATCATAGTTTGCATCCCTCTGTAAATAAAGACCCGCTCCTGGGTTGTTGTTGTTGGGGGTGGGGGTGTGTGGGGATTTTAAAAAAAACTACTTTTTTTTTTTTTTATGTGATATTTTCAATGTCTTGGACAATATAGAATAAAAAAATATAATTTTACCCCTCCTTATTTTGACATTTTTTTTAGCTTTTGATTTATAATAGCCTTATGGTCAAATAATGTTTTGCGTGCAGTGTTCTCGCTGGGTGAAAATTAAAGAAGGATGGCCATGCGGCACCACTCCCTTAAAAAAAAAGGTTGGTTGGTTGCAAAGACATGCTCCTTATCTTGCCTCTCATTATTTGGTACAAAAAAGTTGATACGAAATAAAGCTGACTCATTTTGTGACAGTTGTCAGTGTAACATTCACGGGCAATTCCGGTTTTGCTGAACAGATCAAAGTTTTAATAATATTATTTTAATAAAGATTTCAAAATATACATGTATGTAAAAGAATAAAGATGTTTGTAAACTGATCCCCTAATGTGGGATAAAAAAAATTCTGTTTATTTTATTTCCATCTTCATCGAATGAATCGATTGCTTTGATATCGCCAACTGATAAAAAGGAAAGGAGGTGTATATATTATTTAGCACCCAAGATAAAGTATTTTAAACACTACCACTTCCATTGTTTTTATGAGCGGTGATATCCCACCAAAAATGAAACCAATTAAATCTGCAATTGAGGACAAAATATCGGGCGATAGTTAGTGGAAACAAAAGACAGAATGACCGGTCTGATCACGTGACACATTTGGTGCCAAATAAGTTGTTTTTTCAGTCGGAGTTTGCTGATAACAAATAAAATGTTTTCATTGCTAAAATAAAATATAACTTGTATTGTGTGTGACAAACATACAAATGGATACAGGTCTGGGACAAAATAGAGGCTGTTAAAAATATTGTTAAATTATGTTATGGTAACTGTCGTAAGCTAATGAAGTTTTTCATCAGTTGCTTTTTCATACACACAATGCGGCTTGTTTCCTTTGATGTCCAGTGTGCAGAATATGAAAGAAGGGCGACAAAATGCAACAGCGGGGCGGGCTGCCCCGTTTAAATGGAACAGCGAGAACACTGTGCATGGAATAAGCTGGTTTTTCGTGAGCATGAAGTAAAGTGAAATTTTGGAGAATTTTTTTTTGTATATATATATTTGCTAGCTACATGTAATTCAGCAGCTTGTATTCTGTTGGGCTATGAAAAACAGTAATTTGTCTACTAATACTCAAAAACAGTAACTTAATGACACCCCAATATGTTTTCTTGAGAGTATTAATCTATCTTGCTTGTTTAAATCTTCACAAAGAGCAATGGTTTTCAGATTTTAGTTAAGACTTAAACAGTAACTTTAAAAAACCCAGTCAGTAATTTAAAAAACAACAATTTAAACCCCGCCTTCTGGTTATCAACATGTTTTACTTAAGGCTTGTATTTTTTTAAACAGTAACAGTGTTGAAGAATTAGGAGAAAAAAATGCCACAGTAATCATGGAATTGTGGTCATAGCTTTTAAACTCTGCCTTGCTTTGCCTTGTCTCACAAGTACCAGTATGTTCTGAAATTACCAACATTTACATTTGTGGTCTTATTTCAGTTTGTACATAACTTGAATAAATTAAAGAGATTCTTGAAGCAGGCTGAACTAGACCATTATGCCTTGTACAGGTAAGGACCAATACTGGTTAGGTAATCGAGCAGAATTTTTCATTTATTTTTAAAAAATTCCACCACTGAATATATAACAGTTAGTACATAATGATATAAAAAAACATACAAGAATAAATTAAAGGGACATACCCTAGTTTTTTAAAGACTAAGGCATATTTTGTTTTACTATTAGAGCCGTTTTTGATAACTGAAATCCTACTTTAGTTAGATTTTATTGTTTAGATTATCTCTTTCCGTACATTCCGTACAAGTGTTTTTGGTCATCCTGGTGTTTTTAATATCACAAAATGCATTTCTCATATTTTTTAAAACTCATGTGCGTCTGAGAGGTAACAGTTATGGAGTCGAGTGTTAGTCTATTTTTAGAGAGGGTATTTCACCATTTCAAAGTCACAGACTCATGTTTCACTCAATTGTAACTTTATCCAAATGTGTTACAGGTTTGTAGATTAACTGAACTTAGTGTTAATTTTCACGGGCTAAAACTAGGGTATGTCCCTTTAATGCTATCGAAATTCACGTTTAATTGACACTTTGGCCAAAGGTTTAATTATTAGCAGGTAACTGTAAGACAAGATTTGCATATATATAGAGAGAAGAAATATTTGTAAAGTATACAGCTATGTTAATTAACATTTTGTGTACATGTCGTTACACTAGACTTAAAGGTCATTGTAAAGTTAATTTATAAAAATATTTCTCCATCTCTCTTTGTTTTCTAGTATTTTAAGTTATACAACATTGCCTTTACAGTAAAAAAAAAATGTTTTATTATCCACAGCACAAACTGTTATTAACCTTGCTTTGCAGTTTATAAGCGTTCATTAATCATATTGTTTAATTTTCTTCTGTGTAGATCTTTGTCATATTTGAAGAAGTGTGGAGCGGGTGATCTCCTGCTACGCTATGTTCAGCTTGATGCCAACACAGACACACTTGACATCCTGGCAGTTATTCAAGACTTTCTCAAGGAAAAGGGACAGCATTTAGTATGACCTGCCAGTCAGGTGACATGTTACATCAGGTGATACTCTTTGCAAATGTCACTTGCTAAACTGGTTTTTATATCTAATGTTAGATAAATGTGACATAATAGAAGTTGATGGTAGCAGTCAAAATGTTCACAAGCACAGTATATACTGGATTGTTCCTGGTATGTAGGAAACCTGCCTCTGTGCTTAGGGCTGTACCAAAAGTGATTACATGGTTGGGTAGGAGGTAATTCTTTTATACTGTGTTATTCCTGGTATGTAGGAAACCTGCCTCTGTGCTTAGGGCTGTACCAAAAGTGATTACATGGTTGGGGTAGGAGGTAATTCTTTTGGTTATCTACCTCCCAGAAAATAAGATTTATTTATGTTGATACTATTCCCTGGAGCACAATGAAGCTAGTTTTGGTTATTAAATAATGACACAATTCAACATTTGTAGTAAATGTCATTTTTATTAAATGATGGATAATTGTAATTTCAGTTACTATATTATTAGTGACGCGGTTTTTGCCAGGGCGAAGGAAATACAGAATTTGAAGGGGCGTACAATCCCGTACGCCCTGGCAAAAACCACGTAACGAATTTATTACCTTTTAGATCTTTTTCAAACATTTTGAACAAATCACACAAAGATTTTTAAGGTTTAAAATATTTTTATAAAATAAAATTTCAAATAAAATATTATTTTTTAAAGGAATGCAGCTTTATATGAATTTTAGAAATATACTAACATTTTTTAAAAACTATTTATACACTAAGATATGCCATTTACCAGATAATACTATAGAAATTAAAATTCTATAACAGTAACTGAAAATATTTCTACTTTTATCAGGGTAATACAAATCACTAATATAGATTTAACTACAAACATTTTTAACTTTAATTATTAATTTAAGTGAATTATCCAAGTTGATTTAATATGTATGAAAGTTCAACTTCTGTTATTAACTCTTTGAGGCCTGGCGGCCATTTTGGATCTGAGCCCTAGGTAGTATTTACTGCTAATGCCCTATTGCATAATGAAGGATTTCATGAAAAAGCTATAGCTCTCAGAAAAATGCCTGTAACTTTATAATTAATAAACATATTCACAACACATTTTGTGTGATATTTAATATAGTGTGTACCAATAAGAATATAAGCCATTTTCAAATTATTATAATTGTAAAATAATTATAATTGTCTCTAAATGATGAAAGTAAACAAAAAAATTAACAAATCTCACTTTCTTTGATTCAGTGATTCAGTTCTACTGAAACAAGGCAGGAAACTTTGCCTTGTGGTAAGGCTTGAAACAACCCACACACAGGTTAACATTACACTGTTCACAGCCTGAGGTGGGTTCACGTCTAACGCCCTGAAGGGTACACTGTTTGCATGTTCTTTTTTTGCCAAGAACCACTGGCCAGTGTAAAAGTCCATCTGTGGCTTTCTTCTGTATGCTCTCTCGCTTCCTCTTGTGCCAGTATGTTCCAACTAGTTGTTTGGTCAAGTTTTGTCGGAATTCCAGCTGGCATCTTTCCTTCTTCCTTCCTGTCTTGGAAGTCATGATGTGATTGGCCGATTCTTTCATCATGATGAATGCATTTATGATTGAAATGTCGATCAAAAACCAAAACAAATATTTCCACCACTTGGCTGCCCTTCGTGAAACTGAGTATGATGACCGCAACTGATCTGCTCTATCCACTCCATTCATGTATGCTGTGTAGGATTTGACTGCCTGGGGACAGGGAACATCCACCTGTGTGCCGTCTTTCTTTTTCCGTTTCACAGTCGTTCGTTCCAGCGGATTTGACAAAGTGGATAGGATGTTCACTGTCCGCTTGTCGTGCCATGCCACAGCTATCATGCTTCCTTCCTTTTGTTCGATGACCATTTCACCCTGATGTTTCAACTTCGCTTGGGTTACACTGGCTGGCAAATACTTTCGGTTGGTTCGTACTGTACCACAAGCATACGTTTTATTGTCAAGAAGTTCTTGAAACAGTGGCACAGAAGTGAAATAATTGTCACAGTAGACACGGTGATTTTTTCCCCATATGTCTCTCGTCAAGTCTTTCACAACCCGTTCACCAAGGCCAGTTTCAACAACATTGTTGACTTTGCCTGTATAGACTTGAAAGTCGTTCAAAAAACCATTGTGGGGATCTGCTCTTGCCCATATTTTTATGCCACGTTTTGTTGGTTTCATGGGGAGGTACTGTTTGATTGACAAACGACCAGTATAGGCCACCATGGCTTCGTCTATTGATGTCTCACAGTGGGGCGAATACTGTGTTCTACACTGGACACGAATAGCTTCTAAAAATGGACGAACATGAGCCAGTTTATCATGTCCAGGTTGTCCGCGGTCAGGATTTGTTGAAATATCACAAACGTGAAAATACTGACAAAGCTTGTCAAAGCGGTCACGCGTAATACGATCAGACATACCTGTTGGTCGAAAAAATGCATCCATCGAAAAATACATGTCCTGAGTGGGTGCAATCACAATTCCCATAAGAATGTTGAATCCAATGAATGCTCGAATTTCATCCGCATTTGTTGCAAACCATTTTGGGTCGTCGCCATTTTGTTCGATTCTTGATTGTGCATACCTGTTAGTCTCTTGGGCGATTTTCACATACGACTCGTCGGGGAAAATTTGTTCAAAAAAATCTATTTCTTTTGCATCATTTCCAAGAATATTTACAGCACCGACAGGTTGCACAAACGCATCTACTTGTATATCAGTCAGGACTGGACTCCACGATGTAGTTCGATTTGGGGTTTCTGGTTCGATTTCTTCATTGCCATTTTCACGATTGTGTCCATTTCGAAGCCGTGACAGAGGTAAATCATCACTATCGCTGCTCAGATCCACATCAGAACTATTATATCTTTCATCTAAATCAAACGTTTCATCAGGTAGATCATCGTTGGTAAAGCCATCGAAATCAGAAGTGCTTTCATTTTCCGAATCAAAAAAGCCGCCATTTTCCATTTTGTATTTTTTTTCAATGCAAAGAAATTTCGGAAGGAAACACGTGGTTTATTTAATGAAGCCAGTTGTAACAACGCTTTCTATTGGTCACTAGATTGACCTTCAACCTATTGCTAAAGCTGGATAGTAATTATACTGTCCAATGAACTTTCGTTTTACATTTAAGTTGGGTCACGCCTCCAGTCGGCATTCGACAATTAGTGCTAGTTGTAAACAACACGTACAGGCGGGACTCGACTTTTCGCGTAAATGAAAATCACGACGTCAGTCAGGATTCGACCCCAAAGAGTTAATGCAGAAAATGTTAATAAATAGCAGAACATTTTTTTATTATTATTCTGTGTCAGATGTCAGTTTTATTTTCTTTGAAAGACTATGTTAATTGTGCCATTCTTGCAATTTTTGAAGATGGGAGCATTCTTCTTCTCCTGTAATGGTTTGTATGTGATTTGTGTTTCTATGGTACTTTGTAGCGAGCTGTCAAACGCAGACGATTTGTAAACAAAGGGGGGCAACTCTTATCACCTTAATGACACAGGTCTTGTCAATTTGTAAATAAACATTATTACACGGAAAACTACCAAACAACTGATTACACTCGGGCACATAGATATTTATCAAACTATACTTACCCGTATAACATTTTTGTCGGTACGACCTCAGTTCTATCTATATCGTTACCTCCTATTTGTAACACAACCACACTGGGCTTGAACGATTTCAAATGTTCACGGAACTGACCCTGAAATAAATCGTTCACACGGCCGCTACCTTTCCCAACAAATTTAAATAAAACTTCAGATTCGTCCAACCTGAGGTTTTTCCAACCAGAATTCCTCCTATTGATGACTTCCCCAAGCCTACGGACATAACTGTGACCCAAAACTGAAACTTTAACCGGCATGACCAATTAACGTTAAAATTAAAAATAACAATTGCATCTTACCTGTACGAAATTATTTGAAACTGACGCTGTTGTTAAGTGACGTCACGACGCGAGGCTATTTAATTCGCCAACGTGATCTTCCTTACGCAGTCCTTTTGCGCCCTGCTAAATGGCATACAAAGACATATGTTTATGATTATAACCGACCTCTTAAATACAATTAAAAACAGTTGTATTTAATTGTTGATTTATCAAACTATACTTACCCGTATAACATTCCAAAGAATGCATGTCATGCGTTTTTAAAAGAAATAGTTTTGTTATAGTTCGGTCGCCTACACAGTGATAGTTCCCGCCATTAAATTTACAATGCAGTAGCATGAGTATGCGAAAATCAACGATTTTCTATATTTTTTGGTTATAACATGTTCAAGAAAGTATGTATTTAAAAATAATAAAGTAATAAAAAAACACTTACCATAAATCGCAATCTCTTTCAAACAGAATTCAATACGTATTTCCTAGTTTAAGAGCTGAGGCGCGAGAGTGAAAAAACAAAACGATAACAATTCTGCCGAACTTACAAAGCGGAAGTCACGTGACAGTTTCGTACACCCTGGCAAATTTTGTATTGGTGCCCAAATTCTGTATTGACCCGGAAAATGACACGGTGTACCTGTGGTATGGATTAGCTATTGACCAATCAAAACGCATGAAATTTATCTAAAAGGTAATAATATTAGTTACGTGGGTTTTTGACAGGTTGTACGCCCCTCAGGAAATGCAGATTTTGGGGGGGGGTGTACAATCCCGTACACCCTGTCAAAAACCTGCGTAACGAATTTATTACTTTTTAGATCTGTTTTTACAAGTAAACAAAAATTACACTAACACTCAAACTATTAAACAAAATGCACACACATTTTGAGTTGCAAAACATTTTAATAAGATAACGTCATAAAAATATAACACAAAAAATGGTATTTTTAAAAGGGTGTACCGTACATGTAACTAGTATCTTTTACTGCAGGCAGTATAACTGAGATAATGTTTAACTTAAGATAAAAAACCGAAATGTTCAACTTGAATTAATATTCAATAAAAATTTCCAACTTCAATTAACAACTGCAGAATGTTTCAGGTTACCTATTTTGAAATACTATATTTATGGTGCCAATTTTTCAGTTTTTAAAGACTGGAACATTTTTTTTATCCTTTAATGTTTTGTAAGTAACATGTGTTTGTGACATGGATGTACTTGAGCCATTCTCAATGTTATCATAATCTGCAAAGAGCTGATCCACGTCAAAATTATCAAGAGCTTCATTGCTCTTGGTAGAAGGAACACTGTCTCAGCAACGGAAACTCTCGTCTCAGCCACGGCACCACTTGTCTCAGCAACGACAGCACTCGTCTCAGCAACGGCAACACTCGTCTCAGCCCAGACAACACTCGTTTCAGCAACGGCAACACTTGTCTCAGCAGTTGCGACATCACTGGGTTTGCTGGTATGACAATATGATGTTGGAACATGTTTGTGCATGGCTGTAGTAATGGCAGTACCCATCTGTACTTTTTCATCTTCTGAAATTCTGTGGTACATTGCAAGAGAACTTACTGATTTGTGGCAGTAACTGACATAATTTGTGATGCTGGAAACACCTGCTTGGTAAGGATTGTAACTCCTGTAGTACGGACAGATTGATTTGTGTATATTTGGGATAATACACATGCCTTGCTCAGGTTGGTCATGAATCTTGACAGCATGTTTTTGCCAACTGGTCGTTTACAGAACCACACATTGTCATCATTAACAATGGAATCTTTGGGTCGCTGCCACAGACGGTTAAGTTCAGGATTCAGTTTTTAAAGGTATTTTTCAAAACAAGCCACAGGACAGTAAGGGGACTTACCTTCTGGCATTATTCCTGTGAAACTTTCTTTTTCCCATCCACAGTGATTTTTTGTGAGCTCATCTTTGGGGGTTTTCACGTATTTTTGGATCCTTACAAACTGAAAAAGTGTCCTTTTCCATTTCGGTCATATTTTCTCCACCACGGCGTGAAAAGTACAATATAATTTCAAGCTGAACTTTATTGAACAGGCCTTGAGGTGTATCTAGACTCATATACATTGATGTATACATTCTGGCGAGATCATCTTCTGATATACTAAGATAATGTGTTGTTGCACCTTTGCCAGCAGCTTTCAATTCAGTTAGTGCAGTTTTAAAACACAAATTTGCATCATGAAATTCCAGATTTTTTATAATGTCAATTTTTTAAGGACAGGAGGTGAAATTAAATACCTATTCAAACTATGTCTGAAGTTTTCTAACGATGACGTTTTGTACAGTTCACCTTCGCTTCTACGAGCATCAATATAAAAATGACTCAAAACGTTATTCAGTTCCTCGGCATCAAAGTCCTCAGAATATTTAGGTTTTTCTTTCTATTCGCAGCTTTTTTGTCAGCTACATGGGTGTTCACAGGAATATTATTTGTTCTCTTTTGTAAAATTTCTGAATCTGTATGGGTTGCAAATCGCTTTGCCATATTTCTACATTTATCTGTCAAAAGCAGACGATTTATAAACAAAGGGGGACAACTCTTATCGCTTTATTACCTTGCATGTTCATGATTGTGTCACAAAACCCCCCCAAAAAAAACCCAAAACAAAAAACCCAATACGATTGTACACCCGTAACCAAAACATATATATTTCTCAGCTTGTACTAACTTGTATAACCTGTAAAAATGCATATCAGGTTATTATTTAAAATATTTTCGAGATCATATTCAAGTCCTCACACGTGTACCGTTACTGTAATCGTGTATAGCACTGAGTATGTTTTTAATATGCGAAAACTTGCAATGTAGCACATTTGTGGGCTAAACGTGCACAATAAATCTTCAAATAAACACTAAAAATAAAACTTACCGAGTTTTGATATTTCCTTTTGCAGTAAATTTAAGACTTTTAACATATTTAACCACTGAGGCGTGTTGATTGTTGTGGGGAAAAAACAGGACTAGTCTCATTCACAGTTTCGCTTTTTCGTACAATCAGTCGAGCAAGTCACATTTCGTACGTCCCGACAAATTCTGTATTTTTCCGAAAATCCTGTATTGTCCTGCAAATCCTGTATTGTCCCGCAAATGAGAAAGTGTACTTGTGGTATGCATTGGCTATTGACCAATCAAAACGCATGAAATTTATCTTAAAGGTAATAAATGAATGGACATGTATTTAGATATTTAAACAATATTAACATATACTAATTTATAACTAACCAAAAGGTGGCGTACAAACAAAACGCCCGAGTATCGCACTAAAAACCCCAGCGAAAACCTTAATTTAAGATAAAAAAAAACCTGGGAAAAGAGATAGACTAGTGTACATCACTTAACTGTGCTTCACAATTACACAGTCACTTACATGTAATACATCTTCCTAAATTACATAAAAGGAGTGTGAAAGGGGTGGATGGTGGGATAAAGCTAAATATTGGTTTATTTACCTGTTACCTGCTCGAAAGGCAGAATTCTTTCTCAGAGTGCAGAAGCCTCCTGATTGGTTAATCTATTTATTATTAATTGGAAGAGTTTGAGTGTGATCATCTGGTGTAACACTGGTAGTCACTAACTGTAATGTCCACATATGAATACAGGACAGGAGTTATAATAGTTCAACATAAATTCATTTATTTGCAATAAATTCTATTTATGTTGATACTATTCCCTGGAGCATAATGACGCTAGTTTTGATTATTAAATAATATCACAATTCAGCATTTGTAGTAAATGTCATTTTCATTAAATGACGGATAATTGTAATTTCAATTACTATACACAATGTATATGAATGTACATGTATTTACATATTTAAACAATATTAACATGTACTAATTTATATCTAACCAAAAGGTGGCGTACAAACAGAAAGTCAAAGGGCAAATGCATGCCGCCCCACGCCATCCAAAATTGTGCTCCAGTTTTTAAAAGGTGTGACCCAATACACTTGTTACTTTCTGATAATATGCCCAACTTAGACCTACAATGATAGAACATTCAGTACATATTTTGTAGAGGAAAAAAAAAAGAAGAATATTCAAAATTCTTTAAATGTATAAACCATAGAGCTATTCCCCAATAAATGCAATCACATGTAAACTATAACTGAATTCACCGTTCCTGAGAATGTTGCATTGTTATTGAGCGGAGCAGCCACATGCTGTACTCTGCATTTTAAGAATTAGGAAAATGTTGTAAACAATAATGCATCCACAAATCATGTAGTTTAAAAACAAAAACATCATCACCACCTATATATTAAAACACAGCAAGGACATTTTAAGTTCATATTGTTCACAGTTTCTCATGTTTGCACAGGGCAACTACTGAACATGATGCCACTTTTTAAGAATGCAGACCTTCAAAGTCTCCATGGTGGGATTAGTCACCTGTTAAGAGAGCAGCCACATGCTGTACTCTCATAAATTTGATCACATGAAATATTTATTACAAATATGCATAAAATCTAAGTTCTAAGCTAAATTCCAGTTGCGCCAGAGAGGTACTACATATATTAACATTAAGTTGGTGGTTTTCACCTTCCACAAGTTTCTGACATGGGTAGCCAAATGCTGAACCCCATTTGAAAACTTATGGTACAATAGAAGTATCCAAGAATGATGAATTTTGAGCAGTGCAAGCAAACTAAGACCCTGAAAGCTGCATCTACATATTGAAAGCATCAATTCTGATGTAACTTTTGAATGCCCCAGAGATCCACCTACCCAGTTTTTGGATGTCACTCTGAATAGCCTAGCTGTGCAGCTTCTGTTGCTGCCCCAGTTCTAAAACTATGGCATTTATAAAATTCCAGGTTTAAATCCAACCAAGATGTCACATCTTTAATTGTTGGGAAATGTAAGAATAGGTGATGGGATACTCATTGTGGAACTGGAACAACGGTCTATCAGTATGAGTGTATTCAGTGCAAAAATGCCATAATGTCTGGACTGGGCACAGATCTGCACTATTTTTGGATGTCAAATGTAAATATAAAGGCTGCTTTTCCTTGTTGTTTTTGAAATGACAGTGTTATGTCAACAGATGTTGGACGACCCCCTCTATCTGAAAAGTGACATCCTGGCGCTGGACAACTGTGCAGTAATCTGAATTTGTTTTGCAAACCACTTCACCCATTTGTAAAAAGGCATGGAAGGCCAAGAGAAAAATTGAGCTGATCAGACGTTCCACAGATTGACTGCATACTGTATGTTTTAACCCCTTATCAATCTAGCCAAAATATTCTTGGTGATAGACAACCAGGTATCCATTGCACCCCCAATATTTTTGCAACCCTTTATTATTTTCCTTATTAGGAATGTGTGTGTGAGATCCTCCAACTTAAGTAATTTATGAACATAGCTGATGGCAGAAATGTGTGATGCAATAGTGGCAGGGCCATATTTGCGAGAAATGTAGGAAGGCTATAAAGTTGGCTACAACCTGCAAAGACAGTGGCAACTCAATATTATTTGCTCCAACAAACTCTTTCAAAAAGTGCCAGCTTTTTAAATATGAACACTTGGTCCTACTGGAGTTGGCAGCAGACAAAAGATACAAAGCACCAGTACTCAAATGGACTGCAGGTACATGTGTTGCAACTTGATCTAACCAAGGAGCCCCATCGTGAGTTTTCCTGGAATTTTCAATGGGAAAGTTTGTCAGCCAGTACATTATGTTTTCCTGGTAGATGGGTTGATCTAAAATAAATGTTATTCGTCAGACCTGCTAGGACTAATCTACGAACCAATTTCATGAGAGTAGACTCATGACAAGACTGCTTATTAATAACGTGGACCATAGCCTGGTTATCTGACATAAACAAAACCTTGTGATTGGCCAAATGTTTTCCTCAAAGTTCCAAAACTAAAATTATCGGAAACAGTTCTTTGATAGTTATTTCTAATGGGATCATGGACTCGACTCGGGGGGAAAAGCAAACCAGTGGGTACCAAAAATGGCTGCATATCCTAAACTACATGAAGCATCAGTGTACATAGTGCAATGCTCTGAAGAAAGCCATTTATCATGTAAGAATACTGATTTCCCATTAAATGATTGAAGAAACTGCAACCAAGCTTGCATATCTAAGCGAGATTCTTTATTCAAACATATAAAATGATATGGCTCTGTTACTTTGGTAGTCAAGTCTATCAGCCTGCGCAAAAAGGCATGCCCAGGGCATATTACAGTGCAAGCCAAGTTTAGAAGACCAATGAGAGATTGTAGTTCTCGTAATGTAACCTTTTTACGCTTATTCATATTCTGTAGTGCTAGTTTCATCTTGTGCAATTTGTCACCTGGTAAACAACACTCCATATGAATGGAGTCTCAAGTCCATATATTGTAATGACTTGCATTGGCCATACGGTCTTCTCTTTTTTAATAGGTATTCATATTTTTTTACACAAACTCAAAAATGAACTTAAATCAAGTTTACACTTATCTGATTCAAGGAAACCAACAAATACGAAATCATCCAAACTGTGAGACATGCCCAAAGCGCCACATTTTTCAAGCATTATCCACTGTAATGCTGAGCTGAGTAATTCAAAAAATTAGCAAGAGCTACTTGCTCCCATGGGAAGGCAAAGGTCGTATTAAAACATATTGTTCCAACTAAAACCTAAAAGGTGATAATCATCTGGATGCACAGGAAATATCCTGAAAGCATCTTCAACATCTGTTTTGGCTAGCAAGCAACCTCTTCCAAATTTTTCAACCAACAAACTCACGTTGTCTATTGCATCGTAATGTATAGCTCTGTTACTTTCTGGAATACCAGAGTTAACCGAAGACCCACGAGGGTAGGAGAGATCATGGATAAGTCTGAATTTACCTGGAACAGAATTAGGAACAAGGCCAAGGGGAGAACATGTAAAATTTGAGAAAGGTGGTTCTAAAAAGGGGCCTTTTATTCGTGCCATGTCTAGTTTCTTTTGTAATTTTTTCTGAACTATAAGTTTATTATCTCTCACAGATTTATGGTTAGATGATGAAATACTGCACTGTTTGCCCTCAAAACCTAGTCGGAATCCATAGGTGAAACCATTAATTAAAGTGACTTGTAGATCCTCCCTGTACCCGTGTAAATACTATTTTAAGGAATCAGGCTGTACTGGGGTTGGTAGCACTGGGATTTTTTTATAATAGTGCTTGGTCTCTGGTGCAACAGTTTAAAAGATTTTGTTTTGGGATGGGAGGCTGCCCAACAGGCCTGACAGTTATGTCTGAATTTATAGGGGTTTGTGGTACAGGCCTCACCTCCGACTTTGTTGCGAAAGAGCTGTTGTGTACAGTTACCCACGTAACGCCTACCCACATCATGAGATGGTATGGAGGATTGCACATTATTTGCATGCATGTTTACCACTTTTGTATACAGCTCATCTACCAGCTTTTGCTATGGCTGGCGGTGTGATGCACGCAATCTGCGAAACCTTTCATCGTAATGCCTCCATGACAGATCACCATGATTAGTTTGCAATTCTTGAATGGTGACAGCATATTTTAGAAGATTGCCAGCTTCTGATGGATACTTTAAGATATAAATAGCTATGAAAGTATTAAAATATGTTGTCCATTGTTCGATGGACAAGGACTATGCTGCATTTGTATCAGGCCTCCCATTACATGAAAAGAGACCTTGTCATCACAGTAATTTGGCCCCAACACCCTTATATCTACAAACTCTTCGGCCCATATTTTTACCATGGTAGAGCATACTGAACACCAGCTAGATAAGTAGTACTAAGTAGCTGTGACATTTATGTATTGTACTGAATACATAACAGCCAACTTTATGTAAACCTACATTATACTGAATGCTGGCTTGATAAGTAATACTAAGTAGCTGCAACATTTCTGTAAACCTATGCAAGTACCTCTAAGTATTAACTGAAAGCCAGGCTTGGTAAGGAAAATACGAAACTGCAACATTAATGTATCAAATACACTGAATACACCTTCCTGTATCTTACCTAGGAACATGTTAAAGCATATAAATACTAAATGCTAACTTATGAGGTTAATCTTTTCTTGGCTTGCAGAATAGCACTTTTAACACTCACTGCAAATATTTTTTCATTGGTTGTTTATCTAGATGAACACTATCCACTAACAAGAAAGACAAATCCTCCTTCCAAAACCCGTGATGGTGCCAAAATATAACATTATCTTTGCAAGATCATGTATTACCGTAATACATTTTGTCTCAGCCACCTGACTGTTATAACCCCTTGGCGTCTTATGTTGTGCCCTCCACAACAACAGTCCATATAATTAAAGTGCCTACACTCCTAGTGCTGAGCTCCTCTGTAAAATCAATAATGTCATTAGCCAATTGTTTTGATGTTACATCTGTATGTATAAGATCATTTCCCCCAATCTGCATAAAAATTATCTGTGGAAATCTTGGAAAAAAGGTCAGTAAGTCTTGACATTTACGAAGTTGTTTCAGGGTCAGCCCACCTTGCACCTTAAAACAAATTTTGAATCGGTCCCTGTCAAGTCTTAACCTTTAGACTACTGTCCAGTATTTATGTCTATTATTCCAGGTAACAGTGGTTTTCTGACCAGAATATTTTGAAGAAAAAAACCCCACCCCGATTTATATCACAATATTTGGCGATTTTCGTTGTTGGTAAAATAATCAAATTTATTATCTATTATCAAATTAGCTGTCACAATCAGCTATCAATCACAGAAAATGACCATGATGTGCCGTCATTTACTAAAAAATATTTTTCCTATATTTATTTTTTTAACATAATTATATAAATGCATTGTGTTGAGGTGTATCTTTGTGCCAAATATGAACAATGTACACCTCGGTATTTAACATTGGGGCTCTGTTTTTGTCTTCGGGCTCCGGGCTGGAAATAGGCTGACCGAACGTTTATCAATATTTTTTGACTTGATTTTTAGTACTAAAAGCTATAGCTTCTGTGATGATCCATCATTGACCTGTACATGACTAACACCTGCATTGTCAATGTGTACATGAATGTCCACAGCAGTAGCACTTTCAGTGTTATCTGTGGCTGCTTGTATGATCTGAAACATGATTGGAATTCAGTATTTAATGACACCCCCAGCACAAAAGAACACACATTATAATGACCCTAATTGTGTTATGCTTGAAATACTGCGATACAAATACTCTAGTTCAAAATGCCTGAAGGTATATATTCATTCTGATTATGCTGTGAAGAGTAAACATCCATTCAGAACAATTGTACATGAATTTGAGGGTATAATTGTTTTTTGATTCAGACTAAATTTCTTGAAGTTATATTTTGCAAACTTACTACCTGGACATAGGCATATTGGCATCTGTATTGACATGATATAAAGTGTTGTCAGTGAGCATTGGAAACATTACCAAACAGAATTTGGGGCATCATGGTTCTCCCCCGACCACAATCACCAGTAACATACCTGTGTGTGCGTGTATAAGTGTATGTATGTGTGTCTTGTTTAATATAATATTTATTATATTTCATTGAATATTTAACATTTACGCCTACTTGACCTCGCTTCTTATATGCAGGGCTCGAAATGCAGTGTTAGTACATGCACCGATGCATGCTGATTTTTGCGTGTGCATGTAACTTTTAAAACTGGGTGCACGCGGTGCATGCTAATATTTTTCAAGTACTGTGTATTGCGTATACTAGTATCCTGTTGTCTACCAGATTCAGACTCAAGTTGTTGAATTTTGCGTATGCATTTCGTAATCTGTTCGCCATATGAAAACAATAACTTTTATCTTATGGGCGCATCCATTTTGTATCCCATAATCCTACTTACAACAATGGCGCCCTTTCGGTCATTTCCGTGAAATATATTTGCGAAAATTGCCGGCAATATCTAGGTTATATCCGTGAACGGTATTAGGGAAGGTGGTCGAGACTGACTTTGGGGTATCCACGCACATAACACAGTTGTTGTCGTCACTGACAAATTGAACTCCGCCAGATCTGTGATCAATACAAAGTACCGTAACTGCCTTGAACATTTTCAACCTCGGATATGGGCACTTGATCAGATGATTGCGAACGTGCAGGTGTGTTACTCGCGTAGTTGACTCGAAGTCAGCCAGTGATTATTTCAATCGCAACTTCTCGTCGAATTCCGTAGGCTAATTTATATTATACCAACAGATCTTATCGAGTTAAAAAAGTTGATAACTTGCTTAATACAAAACACAAATATTAGTACGTTTTTGTAATAGGCCTATTATAGATTTCTGTACGGCGTTTACGTTGGGTCAAGAATCAGTAATAAACGCAGTTGTATAACGTTTCGGTACTGTTAATAAATATAGGTATTGCCGAATAATTCCGAATAGCTTCATATAAAAAAAAAACGAAGTTGCCGTATTTTTGGTGCATGCAACTTTTTTTTCATTTCTAGCCCTGATATGCACCTCTAGGATGTTTCAGTGTAGATGGTGTCGGTGTGCTGCATCCGTGTTCACTTATTTCGTGTCGCAGGTATGGCATCTTTTTTTAAAACAATAACACATGGTATTCCCATGTCTTGCTTGAGCCGAGTTCGAATGAATCAAAACTAAAGTGTCCACTGCACACAACTATCGCAACAGTCTCAAACATTTCTTCCTGTTGAGTGTTTTGGCGTTGTTTTAATCGCATTCACTCACAGCTTTCTTACAGCAGCATTACTACAAGGGTGGAAATTCTCATCGGATCTGCAGTTTTCCTCTACTGGAACATTGCGTTTCCTCGCATTTTAATCGGCCTTGCCCCCGACCATTCTAGATTTCCTCTTTTTTACAGTTCACCACCCCAGACCTCTAGATTTCCTCTTTTTTACAGTTCACCAATTCCCACCCCTGTTACTAGGAAATGTGTGAAGACTAAATCCATCGGGTTTTGTATTTGTACAGCCACCAACAAGACACCGTTTAACCATAATAAACACAAAAGAAGTCATGAACTGTAATTACAATGGCGCTGGCTAGCGAAAGGAGTTCCCTGTGTTACGTCACACTGGTCATATCCTACGCAAATTCTCAAAACAAATTCAGCTGGTTCTGTTTTTCAGAGGAATATTTTTAATCGGAAATATACATATTTTTTTAATTTTCTAATTATGTTAAACAATATGTTGATGATATAGCTCAGTACATCATATCGAGGGCTTAATGCGGAAAGGTGCTAAGTGCAGTTTGCATAGTTTTGAGATAATTAAGGTTTAAGGTTTGACCAAGTATAAAAAGTTACGTTATTATTTGTTTTAAAATAAACTGACATCAACAAGTAGCATAGCTCTTTAGCTTTAAGTGTTTACAAATTCAACTCTGTGACCTTTGCGATTTTTACCATATAAGGTTTTTAGCACTTAGCACCTTTTTGCACAAATGATTTTCATCTAATCACAAGTGCAGAAAGGGGCTGTTTACCACTTGGAGCTTTACTGCACACACTAATTATGTGTTTTTATGTCTGAAAATATCACTTACCACTTGCTATTTTGTTAAATAATTCTTTGATACACCACACTTAATGGTAAAAATATAATTATTACATAAAAGTCTAATTAATGTACAAGTGTTATGAAATCCTAATTCAGTTCTGCTTTAGTCTTACATACAACACAACACATAAATGATTATCAAAGTTATGTAATACTGTAATAATCTACAAGCACATAGAATCTGAACAAAACATTCCCATCTCGTTTGCTTGTAAACGATTCAGATAATTAAATAGAATATATGACTAGTTTCCTCATATTGATATTATGGTTGAAGTAATTTGTAAATTTATGTCTGAATACACTGTCAAATGTCAATATATTTTTGTTTGCAAATACAAAGAAAATTTAGTACATTTTATAATTATAAGCAAAGTCCAGACTCTATCACCCAAGTGAGACTGCCATCCTATTCAGAGTCATTTCTGATTCATCAGTACTGGGTGTAGGGATTCTATTTTTTGTTGATTTGGTACTTGGCATGTCCATGTAATAAATATCCATGAAACTCTTCTGGGATTATCTTCTTCTTACATAATGTTAACAAATCTTTCTTCTTCGCCTCAGAAATTGGCAGTTTTGAATTGTAGCATTTCTGAAGCTCATTGCTGCTGCCTAGTGGCCGAGCCTTGCTTCTTGTTGATGCCTGCATCTTTATTTCCAGGAAATTGGCCTTATCAAAACTAATTTATAAAGATACTTTTAGGTTCTTCGCGACGAACTTGTACCCACACAAGTTTCAGCCACTGAATTCTTTCTCCAGATGTTGCAACTTGAAATTGGGACAAAACATCTTTACAAATGTTTTGAAGTCCAGCACGTCTCCAAATGTCAGTGGAATGGTGATATATGGATTTCTTTTTCTGGCCATTGTCACTACCGTACTGTAGAAATTATAGCCTGACTGAACGTGCTGTGATTGCAAGCCTCCATCTTTACCACACCAATCAAGTACAGTTTTCCTTGAATGGTCCCAATGACATTCAAGATGCTGTGGTCTCGCACATCAGTAGTTTCATCAGCAGTGATACTGACAGGACGGTCACAAAAAATAGCCATCTTTCTTTCCTTGCCTTCCTCTGTCCAGCTCTTTTTGGACAATGAAGACTTCACCACGCTCAGTTGTTGCTTTGCTTCCTGACTTACACTGCACTTTTCAAGCAGTTGGCCATAGAGTTCCTGGTAGAAAGTCTTGTCCGAGTCCTTCAAGAAAGCAAAGTAGACGAGGTAGTATGCCTCCAGAAGCCGCATTGTGCTCACTGACAGATCATAAGCAGAGAGCCATCTATGCGAAACAAACTGCTTAGGCATTGTAAACTTTAGTGTCAAAAGTTTAGAAATTTCTGCCAGTTTGTCCCTCAAATCAGGTAAATACTTGAAGTCACTAAACAAGTCTTTGAACAGTCCTTCCCATTGATATTCATATTCAGAGCAGAACTTCTTTGCTGCATTATGAATGTGGTGACATGGAATGACCATCAATATCCAACAGCTGTGGTGCGGTGTCTCGAAGTTTTTGTTCCACTCCATTCTTGAAGCCACGCATGACGTTATATGAATCCATCAAACAGGATACCATGTTTGTGATAGGGCGTATCATAAAATATTGTTTGTTTCCGGTTACCCGACCGACCATAATTTGAACCTGCCGACCCTAATACTTTTTTTGTATATCCAATTTTTTTTTTTTAATATAACAATGATTTCCACGAAAACATTCCAAAACTATCACAAGCACTAATTTGGTGTTATTTAGGGGATAACCCTACTGTGTTTTTCGATTTGCGGACGTATATCGGTGGTTTTACTGTCACAAATTTAGTTTTATTGGCGACCCGTTAGTCACGAAATGTTTTCTACTAACAATTGATTGATGGAGTTACTTCCCTTCAAATTGAAGTTCGGTAACTTTCGTGAGATATCGGGCGAAGAGTCGAAAAATTGTTTTCACGAATATATTCGATCTTTTCCGATTTACTCTATATCTAGCGTAGCGAGGTGTTCCGATTTATAATAATAATAATAATAATAATAATAATAATAACTATATTTACTCCAGCGACAAACTGGCCGTGTAGAAATTTAGTGACCTTCTAGGGTAAGGAATGTTTACCGATACTGATGGAGTTTACTGCCAAATCAAATTATTAAATATGTCGGTAAGATCTCGATGCGTTTCGTTATTTTTTTGTAAGTGGTCACTGGGAACTTTGTGGGTTTCCTCTAAAAACAGTGTCAGAATGACCATGTGTTTGACATCCAATAGCCGATGATATTAAAGATAAAAATCAATGTGCTCTAGTGGCGTTGTTAAATAAAACAAACTTTACTTTTCAACATTTGTTTGAGGATCCTGAGCATTTGTACTGCATTTCTATTCATTGGACCAATTGATTGCTTCAAACCAAGTATGTACTTTAATACTGGATGCATACAGAATAAAACTAACATTGCAAATTATAAAATTGGTAAGTCTACCATTTCTTAGATACACTAGGAAAGATAATATTCATAACATTTTTTTTTAAATGTTATTGTTGGACAGATAAATATAGAACCCTTCTTTTCAGTTTTCATTAAAAGAAATTGTTATAACTTATTTACTGGTTTCTATCCATTACGGTTCAACCAAGTCTGCCCTGGACCAGTACAGAAGTTAAGTGTTAGTATGAGAGTAAACCTGCCTATTATTAAACAGTAAGGGGTCTTTTGTATGTACTCTCCCACAGATAGGTTAGCACCATGTTGCCCTCAAAATCAAAATGCCTTGCCTTTTATAAATTTATAAGTTGCCCATATAAAAAGAAGCCTTTAAACACACATATGTGGATAGTACTACATATTTCCTTTTTTTAATTAACTTATGAAATAGATATAGAAAATAAAATGGCCATAAGGTTTTTGTCCTTTTGAAAATTGTATAATGGAAAAAAAAGCCCTTATATTTAAAACTGCACATAAAATATGCCCCCAAAACGTCACTTTACCATGCCTTATTTCATTTCTAGGGAAAACACTAATGAATGGTATTGTTGGTTTGCATAATGCATTTCTATACATGCAGAGGTTATTTTGGATACCGGTAGTCAACACCTTTATTTAATATCCATAAATAAAATTATTTTCCAAAATAAAATGTTTTTTCTACCTACCTACCCTATATTTTTCCAGCATGTAATAGGAAACAAGTAAAAAAAATTGTTTGGCCTAGGGATATCTCTATCTTCGAGTACATCAAGGATGGCCAGGAAAACAACTTCAGATGAGGTCAGTTGTATTTCCACTGAAGCGAGATGTTCAATAACAACTTCTCCTCTTTTCTCTGAAAAATAGGACACTAAAAGGAATGTCCCTTTAACTAGTTATTATCTATGTAAGCACAAAGT
Source organism: Gigantopelta aegis (assembly GCF_016097555.1). Taxonomy (NCBI): domain Eukaryota; kingdom Metazoa; phylum Mollusca; class Gastropoda; order Neomphalida; family Peltospiridae; genus Gigantopelta; species Gigantopelta aegis. The sequence continues at coordinate 5,476,740 of NC_054706.1, forward strand.
CAGGTTGCCTACCAGCATATCACAGATAGTGTACAAATACTGAAATGTGTTAATTATTTTGATAAGCAATTATTATACATGTTGTACTACAATGATAAAGGTACATGTACTTGGTAGGTTTGCTCTATGTTGAACTATATTTAATAATAATGAATGAATGAATGTATGCTTAATAATTATTACACTTTACTTAGCATGAAAATTACTTGGCTGTTTGATATCACTATACTATGTTAATACTGCATGAACAAAACACAATACTAGTGTAACTTATATTAGGTTTTAATTTAAGTGTAACAGCACATTATATATTTATATGAACATAGACCACATAATATGTTGTGTGTTAACACGTCATGTATATAGATCAAGCAATGTTAGTCATATATTACCTGTATTTGTCCAATTGTAGATATACAGGGCACTTAATACAATACCAATATGTGTTTACCTACACAGGCCATATGTTAACTTAAATGTGTCTGTTTTATATTATGTAACAATGTATGTAATATGTATATATGTATTATATTAATCATTATGTGCCTGCGTATAGACCACATATTCTGTAAAATGTATATCATCCACAATATACCAATTTTTACATTGTCTATATCTACTTGGATCGTTTTTCTCTCTGGGGGAGGGGACGTTTGTTTGGGGTTTCTTGGAGGGGAGAGGATGTATGTGATATTGTCATATTAATGCCTCAAAACTACGGTGATCTTAACTGCAAGATCGATTCGTGGAACGGGGCCCTGAACTTGAGCTTACCGGAGTCCTACTGGTTCTGATTAATTTCTTTACTCTCTGAATCGCTTTACTGACAAACATAAACAAATTTGTAAGAAAATTATGAAGCCTGTTTTTCCTTAAATGGTTCACTAGTGCATGTCACCACAGCTGTATATATTCCACTAAGCTCTATCCCGTGCACGTGTGGGGTTTCTAAGCCGTCTTGTGAGTGGCAGTCCTCCTACAGGCAGAGCAGAAGGGGTGAAACGTCTTGGTACGGGTCTCCTAGGGAATGGTGATCTTCCAGATAGTGGATCATAGAAGCAATCAGGACTTTGTTTAAAATATTATTTTCGACTCTGTCTTATTTAGAGATACGGTTTTGTAATTCATATTTCGTAAACGTAGGTATGAAGCATTGTATATGTATGAAGTTACACGTGTGTAAGACAAAAACGGTCTTAGTAAATTCGACCAATAATATATATTATATTTACCACTTTGTGTTTATTTTGATGACATTCCATTGAAGCTTTCTAATATGTAATTATAATACGACTAACAGATATTTATAACTAGTTACGGTTATGCTATTATGAAATGTATGCTATATGTAAATACCTCATAAATATTTATTCACTGAAGTGCCTGACAACAAAAGATTCATATATTCAATGTATTATCATGTTGATTTGTTGTTGAAACTATTGATTAAACGTTGAGCATATTTGTGGGTGGTGTTTTTTATATATATATTTACGTAACTGTGTGTACAATTTTTTTAATGAAAAAACTGTATAGCAGTTGTTATTTTTGTTGTTTTTTTAAATTAAAAAAAAAAATAATAATAAATAAAAAAAATAAAAATAAAAATAAAAAATATATATATATATATATACTCTTCAAAAAAAGAAACGCAAAAGGGTACAAATGGGTTATAACTCCGATTTTATGTTTCCTACCGGTTCATGCTTTGTGAATATAAGGTCATTGCATGTCCCAAACACATTCCCACGGTTACATTCGATAAAACGCAGCTACTGTACAATAAAGTTCCAAAATGTGAATATTCGCAAAAACGCAGCCACGTGCAAACCATGTCACCACTGCACGTGCGTTGTCTGCACGTGCAACATGAACACCGACAGTATAAAAGTGCAGGGTGTTCGCTTGCCTGGCCTCTGTATCTGGCCGACAGTTGACAATCCAGGACATGTCACGTCTCAGTGAACCGCAGAGAAACAATGCCATCGGCCGACTAAACGCAGGCGAATCCAGAACGGCCGTTGCCAGGGCATTCCATGTGTCCCCAAGCACCATCTCCAGACTGTGGGACCGTTACCAGCAACATGGATCAACACGTGACCTCCCTAGATCCGGTCGACCACGGGTCACTACCCCCGGGCAGGACCGCTACATCCGGGTACGCCACCTTCGGGAACGATTGACTACTGCCACCTCCACAGCCGCAGCAATACCAGGTTTGCGCAGGATATCCGACCAGACCGTACGGAACCGCCTACGTGAGGTAGGAATTCTGCTCCGACGTCATGATGGAAGATGTCGCGTGTATAGGCGTCGTGGTGAACGTTATGCGGCAAACTGCGTGCAGGAAGCGGACAGATTCGGCGGGGGTAGTGTCATGGTGTGGGCAGCCATCTCACACACTGGCAGAACTGACCTGGTCCACGTGCAGGGCAACCTGAATGCACAGGGCTACATTGACCAGATCCTCCGGCCACACATCGTTCCAGTTATGGCCAACGCCAACGCAGTGTTCCAACATGACAACGCCAGGCCTCACACAGCACGTCTCACAACGGCTTTCCTACAGAACAACAACATTAATGTCCTTCCTTGGCCATCGATATCACCGGATTTGAACCCAATTGAGCATCTATGGGACGAGTTGGACCGACGCCTCCGACAGCGACAACCACAGCCCCAGACCCTGCCCGAGCTGGCAGCAGCCTTGCAGGCCGAGTGGGCCGCCATCCCCCGGGACGTCATCCGTACTCTGGTTGCTTCAATGGGGAGGCCACACCCGGTATTGACTCCAGATGACCTTGACCTTGGTGGTGTGTCCTATCACTTACTCACAATGGACTAGAGTGAATTGTGAACAATCCTGCAACATTTGGTAATTATCGGACTCACCATTCAATAATTAAATCAATTCTCCAAATGTTACGACAATGTGGTTTTGCGTTTCTTCTTTTGAAGAGTATATATATATATTATGTATGTATATGTATATATTGACGTTTGTGCCTATATTAAGGTCTGCTTGTGTAGCAGTTATAAAACGATGGGACAATCAAAGAGATTAATTCTATGACTCGTCACACTTGAGGTGAATGTTTTGCTACTAACCAGAGGGTGGGACGTAGTTCAGTGGTAAAACGTTTGCCTAATGTGCAGTCGGTCTAGGATCGATCCCCATCGGTGGGCCCTTTATATAATATATAATATTTATATAATTTGGAGCATTTTAGAAGGACAGTCCAAAATTAAATAAGTGAAAGAAGAGAGAATCGGACTATTTAATAATAAAAAAAGAAGAAGAGTAATTTCGACATAAACTTTTGAACGCAGATCTAAAAGTTTAAAGTCCGATCGATATGTCCACGTGAGTGGCCTCGTTAAGGCCGTTTGGGTGCACAGCTTATAGGGATGAGATGGGGGGGGGGGGGGGAGGGCAGGGGCAATTGCCCCCCCTCCCCCAAATTCGGGCAAAACGGGGGGGGGGGGGGGGAATTCGGGCAGTTTTTATCTGGGTAAAATTTCGGGCCAATCAACCCCTCCAGCCCCCCTAAATCAAAGAGTCCCCATACGCCCATGCTCGGACATGTAGAGACTAAATGCGAACAACCGTGGCGTTCTGCAGAATGGCCGTCATACGAGTCACGAAAAAACAAGTCGACATAGTCAGACGGAGAAATGACGTGGAGGCGAGGAATCTCGCTAAAAAAGAATCCAACCTGGTGATGCAGACTGTCGAAACGAGAAGCGTTCGAGCGTTCAATCAGTTCCAATGGCCGCATACATCCCAGTAGAAAACTTCATTTCGCTGACAAAAACAACGAAATGAAGGACCCCCAAGTCGAGCACACGAAAGCACGTGCAGTGTGCACCAGCGAAACAAACACGTCTTACCGCGTGGAGCTCTTGTGTGGAATCTGGTATATATATATATATATATATATATATATATATATATATATATATATATATATACAGTGGACTCTGTCTAAACCGTACTCACTTCGTACCGTCGAAATAGTCCGGTAAACATAGAGGACCGGTTTAGACAGAGTTCATCCAGAGTTATGGTTCTTGAATGATCGACAACTCGCGATCAACAATGACATTTGAACCCATGGATGGTTGGGAAACAGTCGTACAACCCAGACTTGCAATCGACATAAAAAAAATATATATATACTTAAAGGGATATTCCTGAGTTTGCTGCAATTTTTAAGTTGTTATCGACTAACAGAGACTTTTTTAACGATTGTAATTACATATCAAATATATTTTTCTGCATAAAATATTAGTGGCAGAACTTTAAACGTGTTTCTGGTCGTTCTAATATTTGTACTAGGTTAAATTTCATTTTATTTCCTAAAACTTTATTTATTCGTACGTACGAATTAAAAAAATTGTGCTAAATCTTTCTGTTTTGACTATGGATTTGAATCAAATTCTTGTATTAATTTGACTTTAGTTTCTAACGAAAGTTCAATACGTTGCCGTTTTGGGGGTATCTCCGCCATTATAAATGAAATAAGACGACACAAAATACACACACACACACACACACACACACACACACACACACACACACACACACACACACACACACACACACACACACACACACTAACTAATATTAATCCGATTGACTAATGGCCTATCGCAATAAGAGTAAACTTCACACGAGTTTTGTATTTGATCTTGCGACGGCGTCCAGTTTACTTGGCAATTGACTATCATTGTTCACTAATTAAGCAACCCGTCGTTCAGTCAAATCCCAATCCGGTGTAGACAAAGGTAATTAATACATGAATGGTTCTTTTGTTTTTGATTTTTGATCCGGAGTCCAGAGTAGACAGATTACGGATTAGGCAGAGATTTATACCTAAGAGATAAACGGTAGCTGGACGGGGCTTTAGAAATGGATCGGTTTACGCAGAGATCCGGATTACACAGAATGTCATTTTGTTCCCTCTAAATTGTTGTTTAAATCTTAAAGTTTAAGAACATGCCACAATGCTGACAACTTACAACGAAAGAAGTTGTATTTTTTCCCTATATTTAAAGGAAAATGCTAAAATATCTATTTGCCCGTAATTAATTTGGTTAAATATGCTATAGGCAGATACACTGAACGATATTTGAATAGTGCTACCTCAATATATTAAACACAGTGCAATTTGTAATTTAAAAAAGGTTCAAGCAGCCCATTGTATGTATAAATATAGAAAATGATGCATTTCAGGCATTGCTTAACTTTTACCGATGAATATTGTTTGGTTTATTGATATTGACATCTTGTATAGGATGGATATAATTTATTTTGGCTTTATATTTGTTAAAATTGTATATGCATGACGACTGTATCACCATAGTTAATTTTTCCATATACATGATGTACTTTTGGGATACAAAATGTGCAACGTACTTCTATATTTGTTTTATAGCATACATTAAATTCATATATAATGAGGTATCTGAAATACATGTCTCCAAAAATCGCTAGTTGGGGTGAGGGTTTCGGTATTGGCCCATGGACTATACATGTTGAATTGTACATGCATATCGTTTGGTCTGTCTTAGTTGTTTGCTTCATTGATTTTAACTGGGTCCCTTTTTTCCCCAGGGATCAGACTAGGCCAGAAATGACCAAACATATTTTAACATGTGCTTTCGTACCCTGGTCATTTACATGCTGATACACGCTTTATGATGAATTATCTCTGCAAAATAGATTGTTGCGAGACGATATTTTTCTTGATCAATCCACATATTATATTAACTAAATGATGAGTATGAATTAATGTCGTCTAGCTAAACCAGGGCCGTAGATAGACTTTTTTTTGTTGGGGGGGGGGGGGGGGGGGGGGGGGGGGGGGGGGGGGGGTGGGGGGGGGGGGGGGGGGGGGGGGGGGGGGGGGGGGGGGCAACTGACTAGTTAATAGTCTAAAACTCCTTAAACGGTTAAGAAGAGAATTTTCTTTAAGTTTCTATAATTTTTTCCGGATTTTTTCTGCTGCCCCCCCCCCCCCCCCCCTTCCGCTAGCTACGGTCCTGTAAACAGTAATATAAAATTCAAACAATTATGTTTAGTCTTTTATTGAAATGAATAAAAAAGGTTTGTTTTGTTTAACGACACCACTAGAGCACATTGATATATTAATCATCGGCTATTGGATGTCAAACATTTGTCAATTCTGACTCGTAGTCAATAGAGGAAACCCGCTACATTTACTTAATGCAGTAAGGGATCTTTTATATGCACTTTCCCATAAACAGGAAAGCACATACCACTGGTTGGAACGAGAAAAAACCCAATCAGTTGAACGGATCTACTGAGGTGGTTCGATCCTGTGACACAAGCACCTCAAGCGAGCGCTCAACCGACTGAGCTAAATCCCCGTCCACCCCCTGAAATGAACAAATACTGTATTAAAGATTAAACTATAATATTTATTACTATTAAATATAAAATAAAAAAACATTTGCAGTTATCACATAACAAAGTTAGTAATTGCACCCGTATTATTGCAATACATGTAAACCAATGGTACAGCCAAAAGTTACCCCATTTGGAATTATAAAATACATTGCACTATCATAGATAGTTTTATTTTACCCTACGCTTTTATCAGTCAGTATTTAATATACAATTAATTGTTTCATATACCACGCCACAGCTTTTCTCGTTTATTAGTGCCCGAGTTCATGCATTTTTTACTAATATATTTGACAACAAATAAAGTAAAAAAAACCCACTTTACAATGATATAAAAATATTGAAGATCCTTTTAAAATTAGGCAAATCAAAGTACTAGTATATAATTTTCGTAATGTATATCTCTATAAATAGTTTTTAAAGGATCATTTCAGTGTTTTGTATCTACGAAATGTTCCCAATTACTTGCAAAGGATAAGGCACACGGTCCCTTAATTAATCCCAGGTGTGCACACGACAAGGGCTGTTGTCTTCTGCTTAGGCAATGTGCTAAACCTCGGGCTACTCGTTTAGTCAACAACTTGATGTCTGTGTGTGAACCCGTATAGAGGAAACAATGGAGTGGCTGCTGATTTAGTCAACAACTTGATGTCTGTGTGTCAACTCGTATAGAAGAAACAATGGAGTGGCTTCTGATTTAGTCAACAACCTGATGTCTGTGTCAACCCGTATAGAAGAAACAATGGAGTGGCTACTAACTTAGTCAACAACCTGATGTCTGTGTCAACCCGTATAGAAGAAACAATGGAGTGGCTTCTGACTTGTCAACCTGATGTCTGTGTCAACCCTTAAGAAGAAACAATGGAGTGGCTACTAAACAACTTGATGGTCAACCCATATAGAAGAAACAATGGAGGCTGATTTAGTATGTCTGATAGAAGAAATTGGAGTGGGCTACTGATTTACAACTTGATGTCAACCCTGTCAATGCTACTCCGTATCAACCCGTATAGAAGAAACAATGGAGTGGCTACTGATTTAGTCAACAACTTGATGTCTGTGTGTCAACCCGTATAGAAGAAACAATGGAGTGGCTACTGATTTAGTCAACAACTTGATGTCTGTGTGTCAATCCGTATAGAAGAAACAATGGAGTGGCTACTGATTTAGTCAACAACTTGATGTCTGTGTGTCAACTCGTATAGAAGAAATAATGGAGTGGCTACTGATTTAGTCAACATGTTGATGTTAGTGTGTCAACTCGTACAGAAGAAACAATAGAGTGGCTCCAGGCGTCCACGGCAGCCAGCATCTCTAACGTTAGCCAGAGATTTGGTTTGTTCCCTATGTAGTCAAACGAACGTTCGTCTTCTCCGTCTGGCTGAACGTTGGTCTACCCTGCATTCAGCGCCAGCGTAAAAGCGATAACATCTTCGAACGATTTGATTTGTTCCCGTTGTCAAGACGAGACGAGCTTCATTCAGTATTAAGGTCATCGGCCCAAAATTGTAGTGATTCACGAAGCGCTAAAACCAGTCCAGTGAGTCGTTTCTTGCATTGTGTCTGAACTAGGTCTTAGTGTCATGATCGCAGTTTTCTTGCTGATCGTCTTTGTCTTGATAGACACGTTCACATCTAGACTTGTGCCTGCGATGTTGGTCGTGGACGATGAGGCGAATCACTCCCATCACGAACGCCACTAACAGCAGGACGGACGCCGCCATCAACACGTAGTTCACCGGAGCATAGGTCCACATGGTGACTCTTTTACAACCTGCAAATAGAAAATCAGTAAATACACCAATAGACACAAACTGTAAGTTACTTTTAAAACAGCTGAGCTTAGTTGTTAGATAGGCAGTCCTAGATTTATGACAAAGAATTGGGGCTCCAAAGGTGGATCCATTATTTTGTAAAGGCGGTCCACAAAATTCTAAAAAGTTAAGTCTGTGTTTGCCAAAGAAAAACGAGATCTGTGACAGGATGGGAGGGGGGGGGGGGGGGGACATTCTCAAATAAAGATGCTCAGAAACGCGTTTTCAGGGAAAATTAATCTTGTATATTGTGGATGATGAATTTTAAAAATAGCATTAAAAGGACACTTAAAACACACACACCCTGGATCTGCAAATATGCACCCGACCTAGCTTTCATGTGAAACAAAAAGTTGCATGGCACGTATCTCGGAGAGAAAGGTCAGCGCCTTTAATGATCAGAATATGTTTTCATAGTTTGGTCATCAAAACGTTTTTCAGTACGGGATGTACGCACTGTTACTAAAAACGGTAGATTTTACCACAAATGTAGTGTCATGCTAAACTGTAATGTTTACTGACTTTGATTATGTGGCGTACGCGGTTTAGCGTCAGTATTTGAAGGAGCTTACAGAAGCTGTGTAATGGCGGCTTGCCGCCAAACGTCTATCACTATAATAAGTTTTGTATCAAAATGTAAAACAGTTCTTATATATGCTAGTATACCTTTAACTATAATATGTATACCTGTATATATCAGGCGATTCATAAAGAAAATTCCCACTTTTTTAACTTGTCCAGCGGAAAAGAAAGTAAGCAATACAGAACATTGCAATTTAGCAATGTTAGTGTAACTCGAAAGACATCTTTTATATGCACGTTTACATGGACAGGACAGTACATATGGGTGTATACCACCGATTCAAATCCCATAGACGACAATAGTAACATATGTGGCTAAGACTCCTAAATACAGCTTATCAATCGACATATACACCATGAATATAAATTACTAAATCAGAAATATTTGGGGTGAAGTTGCTAATTTCAAATATAATGTGTAGCGTCTAGGACTATCCTAGTTCCGTAAAAACAAATGAATGAATAAATGACTGTTTAACGACACCCCAGCACGATAAATACATCGGCTACTGGGTGCCAAACTATTGTAAGTAAAAACAAATGTGTCATGCTCAATGGTAGTTAGTTCAATTTACTGGCCAGATGAACCAACATTTTATCACAACAAACACTGTGGCATTTATCATCAATGACAAGACTTGTGGTGTTAACTGCTCTATCAAAAGTTAGGTGCATCTTCAACTTTGACCCAGCCGGATGTTATTTGGTTTAGTACTACCATATGACAACCTTTGATGTTCCAGTCGTGGGGCATTGGTTGCGATGGGGCGGCGAGGACAAAACCACTGAAGGTTATTGATCCTACGCCCCATCCCGTCTCAGGCGAGTCCTCTACCACAGGGCTACATCCCTCTCCCCTCCCCCTCCCATATTACTAAAAGACAGCTTAACTTTAAAAAAAGACTCACCTGAGATTGATTGTGGTGGTAACCACGTATCTGTTGTTTCCAGTTGTCTGATATTCAGTTTTCACGATGCACACGCGATCAAAGAAACAAAGCTTCCATCAATCAATTGTACCTGTAGTTTCAGCTTGTAATCAACACAGGTATAACCACTGACCACGTCGGCCTGCTAGTGTTTGGTGTTTTATAACAACGCCTGCTTTCTAGCACCTGCTGTTAGTGTTCCTCGCCCGTGTTTACAGTATGTGGTTATTGTTCTGACATGTCTACGCCGAAGGTACGTGTTTGCCAGCTATCCGAGCCTACCTATATTTCCAGTTATTAGCTGAAAGCATTCGCGTGTGAACAGTTTTGCCTAGACTGGCTTACCACCTGACGGACGGCCCGAATGGCGTGTCGTGTAAGGTAAACACATCTTGAGGTCGAGCAGGTGCAATTTGTACGACATTCCGTTCAGTAATCGGTTATTCCTCGATCGATACATCGATTTGATCCCAACAAAACGTCAACTAGTCCGATACATCTGTCGTTGAACTGAATTTTCGAATTCATTTGGAAGGCAGATGTTTTGGACTAGATGTCAGCATTCTGTAGTATTATAGTATTCATAGTGTGCTTAATTAAGGCATGCACATAATTATTATTAATAGAAGATTCTAGGTTTGTGTGTGTGTGTGGGGGGGGGGGGGGGGGGGGGGGTCAGTCGTTTTTCTAGGTGGGAGGTCAGTCGTTTTCCGGGGTGGGAGGTCAGTCGTTTTCCGGGGTGGGAGGTCAATCGTTTTTCAGGTTGGGAGGTCAGTCGTTTTCCTGGGTGGGAGGTCAGTCGTTTTTCAGGGTGGGAGGTCAGTTGTTTTCCGGGGTGGGAGGTCAGTTGTTTTCCGGGGGGGGGGGGGGGGAGATCGGTCGTTTTCCGGGGTGAGAGGTCAGTGGTTTTTCAGGGTGGGAGGTCAGTCGTTTTCCGGCGTGGGAGGTCGTTTTCCGAGGTGGTAGGTCAGTTGTTTTTCAGGGTGGGAGGTCAGTATTTTACGGGGGGGGGGGGGGGGGGGGGGGGAGCGACTAGAGTCGGCTATGGAGAATTCGTAACAATTTGTAAATCTTCAGCTGGGTTTTGTAAATACCAGACTGGCATTGTAAACTCCCACCTGTTTAAAAAAAACAAACAAGAAACATACAGATGTTTTAAGTATCGACAAAATTAAAAATAGGGTCATAATTATAAACAGGAGTCAGTATAAATATTTTGTACATATAATTTTTATGTTGCTACCATGTTAATATGCTCAAAATTCCAAAATGAGTCCCCAAAATGCATGATTATTGATAATATTCATACATTCAAACCAGCCCCGAACGGCAGTTTACGGTTATGACACATATTTGTGGAAACTTTGTTTATCACACCTTTCAAGAATCGTCATTGGAATACACGTTCAACTACTCAGTGTTTCCACGACACCACTAGAGCACATTGATTTATTAATCATCGGCTGTTGGATGTCAAACATTTGGTAATTTTGACATATGGCCTCAGATTACAGTTATCTTCCCATTTGGTTGTCCAAAATCCGGAAGTTTCACCGCGCAAGTAGTCTGCTGTTTGACTGTGATTATTTCATGGCAGACAGCTATGAAGTGGCAACTGTTTGACTGAAGTGACAGGGGATAGCATGTAGTTTGTAAACATGTGTAACTTGTTGACATTGAAGACTTGTTTGTGGTAATTCCGGCCCATGCAAAAGTAGTGCTTTTTGTGTAAAATGGGTGTACTCCGGCCTGGTTTAGAGGGTGTGTCTGTTTAAACCAATATGCTGGGAGAAAGAGCTGGACAACAGGGGTTGTCCTTTTCAGGGTATGTGTCCCCCATGCAGACAAAGGTACATACAAAACTTCACGGGCCTGCTGATATTAATAAAAATGTTATAGCCACTAAGGCTATATAGAAACATATAGCGAAATTAATTGTGGTCTGAGGCCATATCGTTTTAGAGAGGAAACCCGCTACATGTTTGCATTAGTAGCAATGGATCTTTTATATGCATCATCTCAGACAAGATAGCACATACCACGTCCTTTGATATGTCAGTCGTGGTGCACTGACTGGAAGGAGAAATGGCCCAATGTGCTCACTGACGGGGATCGACCCCAGACCAACCGTGCATCAAGCGAGCGCTTTACCACTGGGCTACATCCCGCCCCGAACTTCATTAGAGCCAAAAAGACTGGTGAAAAGCCACATATAATTTTTAAAATAATAATTCCTTACCTATCATTAAAGTTAAAAAATTTCCTATTTCTAAATGTCATGTCATGTCATAGGGTTTTACGTGCACATTCAGAACAAGCTGTTGTAGCGCACGCCTGTCCATGACAGGAAAGGTGGGGGGGGGGGGAGAGAGGAGGGACCGCCTGCACTGGCAGGTGCAAGGGAGCACCAGCAGCTCGATCGAATCGGTAGCAGGCGGGTGGTGGTGGTGGTGGTGCTATGGAATTTGAATGGAGCAGTTAAATGCCAAAGAGAAAAGGGTGCGCAATTTTGATTGAGGGAATTTGGCGCAATTTTGAACGGTCGGTCGAAAGGTAAATGGCCGAGCTAATATAGATTTTGATATTAGTAAATCGAGAGTAGCTCGTTAATTTTAGACCTCTACGATGCTGTGGTGTCTCCCTAGGTTGCCCATAGGGCCCTTATAAAGGGCCTGACCGCTTCTGGTCGTGGCATCACCAAGTACCAAGTTATTACCAGCAGCAAGTATTGGGGGTTTGGGTGGGGGATGCCGATATTCTTTTGTTCAGCTTCCCCCGGGTGCATTGCAATTGGGTACTCGGAACCGGTATTCTTTTGTCCGGTTCCTTATTAGAGTACGTGCTGGGCCATTAAATGGGGGCGGGTGCATTGTTATCATTAGTCAATGCACCCCGTGTATTGATGCAGTCAGCGTGTAGTCTGTGTGTGAATCCTAGTTTTGTGTTAAGGTTGTCTATTCTAGTGAGTTCAGCGGTCATTCATGACCACCCATCCCCCTCCGTTCTTGTATAGCATTGAATACAATGACGGAGGGGGAGTTAAACTAGCCTAGCTATCTAATTTGAAGGGTTAAACCCTTATAGTGTAGGTATTGGTTTAAAAAGCCTAGTGCTTGGCATACTTAACTTTATTACCAATGCAATAAAACGAAACTAACGGTGGCAAGTAGCAATTGTATACATATATGCACCGATCTAGGTACTTAGTTTGAAGAATTTTGATTCCCGCCCCCTAAATATAGGATTTTAGTAGGCTTACTTGGTTTGTCTTCAGGCTATCTGGATAGTTGGGTATCGGTTTTCCTGCATGTCTTTGCTTCTGGAACCCTAGTTGACTTACCTTAGTTAGCTAGGATGGAATGCATCAGTAATAAAAAACATGGTGCGGGTGCAAAAACTAATTCGTGCAGTTTATTTACAGTTATGTGTAGTGGGGTTCTTGATCCGTGATTGGCTGGATTGGACCAATGAGAGTGCTGCAAAAAATAGGCGATAATTAGTGGTGTCCTATCTTGGTTGATTATCTAACGATGTTGATTGGCTGGTTAATTAGCCAATTGGGTTACTGCGACTTCGATCCTGTCTTAGTGAGAAAGAAGAGAAAGAAAGAAAACGAAAACGAAAAAAAAAAAAAAAAGCAGAAAAAAAGCGCTACTGTTTCGCTAATGGAATACATGTATTTCTAAATACGAATCTGTGCAAAAAAGATCAAAATCTGTTCGCGACACGATACGCAGGGGAGCTAATCGTGTACTCCTACATAGCCATCTAAATGGAGATACAAGATTACTTGAATAATAACCAATTATTCCGTCTGTGTCGGTACTCTTGCTGACTTCCTGTCATGTGGGGCGGGTAAAGCGCTCGCTGGATGCGCGGTCGGTCTGGGATCGATCCCCATTGGGCTATATCTCGTTCCAGCCAGTGCACCACGACTGGTATATCAAATGCTTTTTTGGTGTGGTCGGTGCGGGTATTTTTTTTTTTTTTTTTTTTTTTTTTTTTTTTTTTTCGGTCCGGTGGGTGTATGGGGGGCTACACTAACCCGTTCCATTCAACAAAGCACTCTCCACCCACGCAGATGTAGTCTACCAACGTCATTTCCGGCCACATGGCGACTAGTTTTGTGTGCTTGGTAAAATGTATGTTCTGACGTTTTCTCACCATGGGCGTTTAACAGTTGTCCTTGTCTGTACAAATAAATAAATAAATAAATAAATAAATAAATAATAAAAGACAACCGATTAGTTTTTCTTATTGCTGAGTTTTGAACGCTGTATTCCCACTTACCTCGCCTGGCGTTCTGCCAGAAAATAATTTCAGGAGAAAGTTTACCATGGTTTTAGTTTCTAATACAAAATACATATTTATTAAAGGTAACAGTCTGATATAGTTGTGTGACGTCACTGGTAAACATTTAACACCTTGACGTACCTGTACAAGAACTCCACCACAGGGCACTGGTTGCAAAAGTCTGATGACGTCACGAAGTCGGTACCTGCACAGACAGCTGAGGTTGGACCAATGGTGATGACGATTTCATAATCTTTTCTCAGCTCCACCTAGTGACAAACATGACACACTAGTTTTCAAATCTGAAGAACTTTCAGCAGCGAGCAACGACTTGTAGTCTATACCATGTTTTACGACACGAAAAATAGCACATGTTGTAAGAACTACTGCCGTAAATATCTGAAAGTAATTTACGAACACTATAAGTAATTACTAGTATAATACACGAAGCAAGATAATATAAGCTATAAGATGTAAACTCTTTACAAGTACTTGGGTTCCATAAATTCAAATTGTTTTATGATCAGTTTTGACGCACGTAGTGTCGTGTGCTATACTACTCGAGTTACGATCATGGAATGTATGCCACTATGGAGCACCGACTCTGATGCCCCAGTACACTCGTTAGTTCGTTCTCTGTCTGAAACTAAGGTTTTCATATCGAGGTCTCGCTAACTTTAGACAGCAACAACAATAAAAACAACAAACAAAACCACACAAAACACAGCGACAACAACAAAAAAACAACCCCATAAAACAAACAATAACAAACTAAACTTCAATAAACAAACAAACAAAACAACAAACAAAACAAAACAAAATTAAAAGCAAAAAACAAAAAAAAGTAAACAAAATCTAACACAACGACGCATGATATCACAACACTGTTTGACTACTACCGCAAACATGCACAAGTCCATTCTGATCTGTATCGCGCTGGGGAGTGACAGTTCACCTATAGACAAAGCACGCGACACTGAAAACGTTTCTATATTACTTTTCAATATAATCAATTTGACCTCATTTTATTTGGCCAATGGGTCCTTCAAGCTGCTGATGTCAGCAAAGTAGAACTCTTCTGGCTGGCCCACCACCCACCCTTCGTTTGCAGCCTTCAAAACAGGTACCACGAAGGAAGGTTATTAAATTTCGGAACAGAAACTAATCAGTCAGGTCAGTTCTGGATAGTAGGGTGGGTGATTAAGCTGGATCCTGGATTTGTTCACTGGAACATTGACATCGAACAGCAGGACATCAGCTATCAGTATCTTTCATTTTTCTTTACTAGATTGCTTGTCTCAATTTTGTCATTAAATTAGCATAATAGGCACCAGTGATTGCAGGTTTTGGAGCCTGTTGTCAATCATTAGAACTTCATTGGCATTTCAAAACCTTTGCCTTGACATCAGATGGTCTTCCAGAACTTGTACCATCTTCAAAGCTCTCTCGCCCTCGCTTGTATTCAGCTGACCATTTCCCAAGTCTTGAATATATAATTAGTAGATTCATCACTATATACATGTACACCAAGCATGCACGTGCACTTCAGTATTGTTTTCACCTTCCTTAGTAAGACACTTGATGACGGCTCTGTGTTCTAATCTTCATAGTATTCATATATTCGGGAGGGTCAATGATCGTTTAGCAATAATTTTGTAAAGACTTGTATACAAAGCAGAAGAGACACGTTATTGGTAGAACAGTTGTATGGAGGAGTAAGCTTTCAGGAAAACTCGAACATGATGGTATACCAAGCTATGGTGTCTAGTTCTCTAACAGGTGGGTGATAAACTAAATTGTCTCATTTTCATTTATGAAGTAAAATGCCGTCAGTCATCGCCATTTTTTCCCTTAACACACACAGACGCACACGCACACGCACACACACACACACACACACACACACACACACGCACGCACTGACACTGAAGTCCAGCAGATTCTAGGGATGATGGGCAATCGTTTGTTAAGTGGTGGGGCAACACCACCCACATGCTCCTCCCTTCCCCCGGCTACTGGCCTTCTAAAAATGGCCCTGGCTGTCGGCTGCATAGGCTGCATAGGCTGCATAGGCTGCATATAGTAGTAGTTTGGTCCAGGACCTCGATTCTGTGACCATTCTCTGGCTAAGATGTTTTGACGATTGATTTGACTTCTATGGAACCTTTATGAAAAATTTGGCCCCCTTGTCCCTCCCAAAAATCCCGGCATTTTTCGCCAGAGAGCCAAATCCATGATGGCTGCTGGTGCCGTCTTGAAAAATTAACTTTTGAACCAAAGCACCTAGAATGGTATATGGAGACACTTTTTCGTATAAGTCGACCACTAGGATTCTGATTCTGATATCCGTTTGATGTTATGACATCATTTTGACCCAGAAATCCAAGATCGCCGCCATCCATTATAGCGAAAACGTAACTTTTGAACGGGAGCACCTAGGATCATGAATGAACACATTAGTTCGGCTAAATCGATGCGCTGAAGGTAACAGATTGATTTACGGTCAATGTCATATGGTAAGATCAAGGTCATTCAAAGGTCATCTTCGAGGTCATATATAATGGTGACGGAACTGAGATCCTGTACACAACCAGTATAAAAGAAACGAGAACCCTGCAGCCGAACATGATGAATAATGGTTCTAGGAGTGCGCTCCTAATGGCGTGAGGGCCATATCGGCTGGATTTTAATGACGGTACAAACCTCTTGTTTAGCACAATGAAGGTCTAACGGGTATGTCAGCTATCTGCGTGCCATGCTGCTATGGATGGTAGCGTACGGCAACAATAGGTACGGGAGGTGGCTTGTCTGACTTCTGGGCGATGTTGACAGCTCTTCCTGCTGATCAGGTCGACTTCCTTCGTACTGACTTCGCTCAGTCCATCACAGGCAGGCCATACTCCAACATGGCCTGGGACAAGTGGATCGAGTGTACCATGAACACGGGCAGCAAAATGAAGGCTGGTTGGCTATCCATCCTCCAGAATGAGAAGCAGCTTCTGGTGCACTCCAGAAATGTGAACAATATGGCCCAGATCCGGGCGGCTCACAACACCAACCGAAAAGAAGCCAAGAAGGAACACACAGAATGCGGCCCAAAACGAATGCGAGAAGATGAGCAATGCGTGCAGGACCTGGTCGCATGCATGCATTAGTTTGACTCCTTCCCGTTCGACCCAGCCTCACCCACCCTCCGCGCCTTACAGTCAGCCATGCCTGCCTCTGATGAGCTCGTTGTAGACTTCAACTCAGCCCGTGCTGCGGGGGAAGAGAAGTTGATCAGCTTCTTGCGAGAGTGCGTGTTCAGTAAGAATACCATTATACCTCCATCCACGCACCCATTCCTCTGAACGGAAAAGCCAGTGGAGGAACTCAAGGCAAGAGCTGCTGAGATGCAGGGGAGCGCTCTCGCGGCAGTGATCGACCTGATTGAAGTCAGTCAACTTGTGAACTTTCAGCGGCACATACAGGAAGACACAGAAGAGCAAGCTTGTCCAGAAGCTCTCTCTCTGCAATCTGTAATCTGCAGGAACCCTACATCGCTCTCGTCGATATGGACATGGTCTGGAGGACAACTCCATCAGCAGACGCAATATGGAACCCCATACTAGTGGTCAGACTACGTCCACAAGGTGTCATCAATCATCCTTGCCCGCCATGGTAATGCTGATCGTATCATCTGTGTGAACGACCCGTACTACGCAGCATACTCGACTGAAGATGACGAGCGAGACCTGCGGGTACAGGATAAGGCACATGTGCCCAACACCTACCTGAAATTGGGCGACCCCTTCATTTCATTTCAACTTAGTTTCGTGTTTATATCCAATTAAGATTCAAGTATACTGTCCTGGGCACACACCGTAGCTATATGGGCTGTCTAGGACAGTGGGTTAGTGGTTAGTGAGAAAGAAGAGGGTGTAGTGGTCTTACACATACCAACTGAGCCATTAAAACTCGCTCTGGGTGGGAGCCGGTACCGGAGTGCGAACCCAGTACCTCAGGACGGAAGCGCATGTCTGAACTCGCTCCGAGGGCTGACGTGTATGGAGGTCTCTACCCTGGGGGTTTTAAAGACAGTATAATCTCTCTGCTATATATATAATTTAAACAAAATACAATACAATTATAAAATAAGAAAGAAGACCCAAAAAAGTTAAACAACATTTTTTATTAATGTAATAATCAACAGATAAACATTTTGAGCATATTGGTGTGGTAATACATTTGTATAATATTACTGTGTAAATCAGCAATTTGTTCCTCTGATAAAGGCTAAAAATACCAACCACCCAGTAATTAGACTGGATACATACGTACACAGATACTCTCGCACAACACACACACACACACACACACACACACAGAGAGAGAGAGAGAGAGAGGAGAGGGGGGGGGGGGGGGAAGAAGAGAGTGTGAGTGAGTTTGAGATACACATAGATGTATGGGATGACAATTTACTGGGAGGGAGGGAACAGAAGGAATTTGCCATGACATAGGCCTCTATATTATTTATTAACAATGTTTCACAGGGGTCGCGTTAACCTCCACCCCTAGCCCGTTTCAAGGGCCTTTTCTAATGACTTTGTTTTTGTAAATTCATCATCCACAATATACAACACTAAATTGCCCTGAAAACGAGTCCCTGAGAATCTATATTTATATTCCGTGGAGCATGGTACCGAATTCCCCGACATATTTCTCTCACTTTGGGAGCTGGTCTCATTTGCCTTCAAAAACAAAAAATGTCCCTTTTTAGAATGCTGTGATCACCCCAACCCCAACTGGATCTATTGGGTGTGTGTGTGTGTGTGTGTGTGGAACTTTAATAAAATATATGTCTGTCTGTCTTTAAGGTGCACCGATTTCATTATAGGCGTGTTACGTAGCATAAAAGAACGCATGGTTAAGAGACACCAATCAGAAAGCATTTAGGCCTAAACACAATGTAGGCCGAATTTACGAAGCATGTTTTTAGGTAGACCTAGGGTCGGTTTCCCGGAAATACACAAGTAATAAACAAAAATCCCAAAAGAATAGACCTACAACGTATCAAACGGATCAGCCTTAGAAAACAAAATGTCTGCAAAACGCTGTCGCCTCCCAGGACTTTTGAACCCTATGTCATACGTGCATGCTCGCGCACGCACACACACACATTCATCCGTTCATATATATTTATTATCGTGCTTCTATCAAATTAAGGTTCAAGCACGCTGTCCTGGACACACACACCTCAGCTATTTGGGCTGTCTGTCCAGGACAGAGAGTTAGTGGTAAAGTTTGTTAGTGGTTAGTGAGAGCCTTACACCTACTCATTGAGTCGTTGAACTCCTTCTGAGTGGAAGCCGGTACCAGGATGCAAACCCAGTACCTTCCAGCCCTAAACCCAGTAGCTTAACCACTACATCACCGAGGTCGGTACATTCAATGAATAATATGAATATATAATTGCGTTACCTTATATGTATTATGCATCTGAATAACATACACGTTGCTGGATATAAATACAATCGAATCAGCCCATGATTATACGCTATTAAAACAGTTCATCAACAGGCACCGAGTCTTCTATTATAATGTCATTCATAAAATAAAAGTATTTCATAAAATTAAACGGTAAAATAGAAAAATTGTGCCAATAATCAAATGTTTTGCCCTGAATGAGATAACGAAAGCATTCGTTCTGTTCCATAAACCGTGGCAATAGTTACGTGCCTCATAAAAAAAAAGAATCTCTCTAGACAACTTTTCTGTTATGTGATCACGTTAAGTCGCCATTAGGCCTAAGTGATCACGTGATTCATAATGAAGTCTATGGTATCACCACGCTTCAGCACTCGCGGCACTTTGAACTGATTAGTTGAGACTGTCGAGGTGGTTATCATGAAGTAACGTAATTTTTCGAATGTTCCAGGTTTCACTTGGTGCACTTTCATTGGTCCAATGCTTCCCTTTTGTCGGAAAGAGCCGTAAACGAACGACTGTGCGCAGAGAGTTTTGTCTATCTGCAAAAAAAGAAGAAGAGAAATTAAGTCTTATTATATCAACCTTTTTCTCTGTCAACACTAAACATTAACCTTTGTCGCAGTTAAAGTTTAAATCTGTTATTGTTATTATTAGTCTTGTTTCCATGTTGATAACATGTATATTGTTCTGCTGTGAGATAAGAGAATGTCTTTATATAGGCAAAGTTTGCTGACAAATCCCAACAGAAAAAAATAAATATATATTGTTAGAAAACTGCCTCGGTGTATTAAATAAAATATCTGTTCCCCTGACCCCCCCCCCCCCCCCCCCTCTCAAAACCAAAGTTGAATTGTAGAATGATGTCTATACTTAGTAGCCTCACCTGCCACTATGATCTAAACGCTTACCATGTTAAGTTGATCCTCACTGACAACAGCGCCGTCCAGTTCGAGGAAGACGTGGTAGAAAGGAGCCTCACCAGAGGGCGCTGCAAGAAAACACATACCATGTAAACGGTTAATCTTTAACGAGTACTTCAGACAACCAGCCGATCGTTTAACTTAACGCTCGTATATTGCATAAATGTTTAGTCTAGAATAATTCTGTCTCGATTTATACAACCGACATTTGTCGGAGGTGGCGATCGGGATGGACGTGCCTAAACCTTCAGTGGATATAGCCACTCGGTGGCGTAGTGGTTAAGCCATCGGACTACAGGCTGGTAGGTACAGGTTCGCAGCCTGGTACCGGCTCCAACCCAGAGCGAGTTCTTAAGGGCTCAATGGGTAGGTGTAAGGCCACTACACCCTCTTCTCTCTCACTAACCACTAACCAACTAACAACTAACCTACTGTCCTCGACAGATAGCCCAGATAGCTGAGGTGTGTGCCCAGGACAGCGTGCTTGAACCTTAATTGGATATAAGCACGAAAATAAGTTGAAATGAATGAAATGAATAGAGTTTTGGTTGGTTGGTGTAGAATTAGTTCTTAAAATTTTCTTTCAGTTGACGTTTGACTCAGTGCCTTCATACACCTCTTCCTTCAGCTACATTGTTCTGCACTGTACTCGCTCCCATCTCCCCTAACAGAAATCAGTCTTGCCCCGTTAGTGTGCATTTAATAATCACTTAGACTAGAACGTAATTACTGATTATTTTAGCCGTACATTATTGCATAACCTTACCCCAAAACTAATTTCCTTTTACCCTACAAACAGCAACACTCATTATTAAGACTATATACAATGTTTTGACTTGTTGCTTATCAAGGTATTATATGTTTAGAATCGTATTAACTTAAAATGTTTTGAATTTTGGGCA